>NC_086234.1:14877500-15177500 GCF_036321145.2 Pelmatolapia mariae
TTGCATAGGATATTTACCTGATCACAAAAGGTGCCCCAGGTGTGCGAATACAGTTGTATTTCTTTTCTTATTTTTAAAGTGAATAAATAAAGTGAAGAGCACATTAAATGGTGATATTTCCATACAGGGTATAAGTTATAGTGTGCATGCTGTTTCCTTCATAGCATGCAAAAGATTATGGACTGACGTGTTTCACAGCACTCTAAACATGAAATAAGACTAATGACCGCCAAAGATGGAACACGATTGCCTACTAAAATACAGTTCATCACATTTCTGAATGCATCATTCAGATGCACATTTATCCATCAGCGTTTCATGCTTTACCATCAGGAACAAAGTGATATGTGCAGGAAATAGCGTGAAGCAAATGTAGTATATTACCCTTACCATCTAAAGTAACAACTATGCTGTACGCAGAGTCATCATTAAGCTAAAATGCAGGCATTGGGTGCACACTGGAACAACCCAAATAATATAGAAGGAAAAACTATCAACTCAAGGGAGTATTTTGCGAGCATTGTGTGGCTACACTTAGACAGAATGGTCACTGCAAATCAATGCAGCATTGTTTTGAGTGATTATATTTATCCCGTGATGAAATATTTTTATCCTGATGGAATAGTCTCTTCCAGGAAGACAGTGCCCCAATTCATATGGCAGAAAGGGTCACTGAATGATTTGATGAGTATGAAAATGATGTGAATTGTTTGTTATGGCCTTTGCAGTCACTCTATCTCAACCCAGATGAATACGATGAGAGATTTTGGAGAGATTTTGTCTTAGGCACGCTCTTCACTACTATCAGCATCAGCAGAGTGGGAAATATCTTTTGGAAGAGTGGTGTTTCAGAAGAGTATCAATGCAATGGCACACCAAGGAAATGGTGGCCCAGGAATTTACCATGGCCCTAATTTGTCTCCCATATCTAATTCAAATGGCCTAATATCTGTGAATAGCACTTTGGGTTTTGCCAAATTACACCTATACCTTATATTCTACCATTTAAGATGTTGAGCAGATTAGTTTGTCACATTTTGCACATTTTCTGTTAGTAAAAATGTGGCATCTATTTTTTTAGTTAAGTTAGTTTAGGTAGTGTTAAAAAAAATTTAAATCTGTAGATACTGTTTTGCTGTTTTAACAAAGAAGCCTGAAGTGTCTCTATCCAATAATCCACCAAACACTTGAAGTGGATACAGTCAACACTGGACACCAAAGCTCTGAAAATCCCTGATCATATCTCATGGAAAACTGCCAGCTGCAAGGCCATGCTACTTACATACAAGCTCTGAACCACATGTTAACTGATCTTCTTATTGAAAAAATTACATAACGACCAATGTGAAAATCACAATGACACAATGGCGAGCTTTCTAAACAGCTCACGATTGTAGTCAAATATAAAGCTGGAAATAATAGATTGCTGTCAGAGAAGGCTCTTCCCATGTGGCACTAATGAGAGGCCGTGTGGATTTGAAAAGGCCGGGATCAGTCTTTGATCACAGCTCACAGTGAATGCTGGAAGCGCTGTTTGAAGCATCTTTTTAAAGAGTCGCAGTCTCACTGTTTGCAGACTGGGTTCTCCCTCTAAAACATCTGAGCCAGGGATCCAGGCAGCACTCACCCAAACTTAATCAGCTAATATCAGTAGTCCACATGTAACAAAAGTAGTGGATCCATTTTGTGGGAAACGGGAGAAGACACTGGCATTGTGAAGGGACTGCAGCACAAAAATGAGGAGGATGAAAAATTAAGTGTTCTCATTACCTAAAATGAGTCGGGTTTGTTGGAGGTGGGCCCTTACCCTGTAACTCTTCAATTAATCCTCGCAGGTGTTGACTCTTTTATGTTTCTGAGGAATGTCACATACACACTGGTCTCTCCTGCTCAGTGTGAGAGGAATACTAATGCGCCAGGGGTGCAAGGGGACTGTGAAGTTCCCCGCCAGATGGCATGGAGATTATGACGACAGCAGGCCAGCATGTGTAATGCAGAGCTACCAGTGTGGATGTCTCCTAGCATCTCTCACAGGCTCCCCTCGATGTGGGATATCAGGTGATATTTAACATTGCCAGTGGCCATGTTGATAGTGGCAGTTTCTCTCCTGAAAGGAAATATGTTTTGTTTGTTCTTAAGTGACAGCTGCTGACATTGTGAATGCAGCAGATTTAGTAGTTAAGATAGGATCTCCTGCAGTATGTTTCATATGAACGCTGAAGCTTCCTCTGTCTGTTTTTAATGTCTGCATAAGGACTTACAGTTTCAATGAACTGGCATGCACAAGACCAGAAGTAACCCAAATGGAATGCAATCATAATTATGCAAATGGTAAATGCACTGATACTTGTATAGCACTTTTCTACTTTATTGGAGTACCTAAAGTGCTTTCTTATTAAACGCCTCATTCACCCATTCATTTATAGAAATGACTTTTTCTGTGCTTAAATGCTTTTAAACTAACCTTCACACATTCACACTCTGACGAATCCCAACTTAGTGTTCAGTATCTTGCCCAAGTATATTTTGGCATGTAGACTAGAGCAGCCGGGGATTGAACTGCTGACCTTTTGATTAGTAGATGAGCCAATCTACCTCCGGTTGCACGTGGTTCCCTCCTTTTACATGTCACAATGCTTGGTTGATCAGTCAAGATGATAAGTATTAGCATAAATAAAGCCAATGTGGAACTGGCTTACACTTGCATTCTATCTGAAGACTACCAGAAGAGAAAAGCTGTGGCAAAAGATTTCTAGACATATAGAAGTTCGATGGGAGAACAGCTTTCTGCCTTGACCGCTGCAAACATTTTTTTTCCTGAGTTAATGGACTCAATCACTCATTTTGGGTAATATTGGACAAAGAAAAATGTTTTATAAATCTTGGTGAAACAATGGTTCAGTATGGAGGATCACTGTGCTAAGAAAGTGCACACTCACTGGCTAATGACAGTCACGAGTCTAGTATTGAATACCCAAAGGTAATATGTAGCACAAACAAAACTTTGATACTTTGACAGTTTATTTAGCAATGCCAACAAACATGCTAATGTTGCTAATGTTTATATGCTGCAATCTGTTCATTATTTGTTTAAAAGAATCAAATTCTCCTTCGTAATCATCCTCTAAACAATATAACAATTATAAATATTACAACAGAGTAGAGAGTTTATAACTGAAGTTTTACCATAAACGTCATTCTGTATTTTTAAGGCTGTCATATTAGCTTGTTCATAAAATACATTTAACAGTAAAAATCATCATTCAGACAAGCTGAGCGATGAACTGCAGTGCATCATCTGAGACAGCAGTTTAGATAAACTACCCCATATGGCAGGAAGAGTTATATGTTCAAGACCAATCAAATGCAAGGTGGCAGGGGAGCTATGTTTAGCTTCACGATAGCGCTTAGCTACGGCACACTCCAAGTTTTCAGTACAAATGGCTATTTTTTAAGATGGCGATGGTGAAAATGGTCATCTCAGCGGGACTTCAGTAACCAGTGGGTGATGTCATGCTAGCTATGTCTATCTTTCATACTGTCTACGGTTGGACAATGGGCTGCAGAGCTAATAAAGGAGTGAGGAGAGTTAGAAAGGAGTCTATTGATCAGGAGTGGGCAATTAGTTTTCACCAGGGAACTGGGATGTTCTGGAGCGCCACACAAGTAAACTTATAAAGAGATAAAATTAACACTGAACAGAATTGAGTTCAGCTTATTGATACAGATGAATCATAGATGAAGAGCTAATTAGTGCTAATAATGCTAAAAATTCACTCACCTATGAACAGGAGAACAGACTTTTTGAGTGATTTGTTAGTTGCTTACCACAGAGCAAGCCGTCCTATTAGCCTGATGACTGCACGAAAAACAAAGTGCAGCTCTGACTCAGATTCATTTGTGATGCTGAGCAGATGACTACCGGCTACAGCTGCAATGCATTGCTTAATAAGTGCAATCAAAACAGGTGAATTACTTTTTCTTTCTTTTTTTAAAGGGAAAATTGAATCTAAAGGTGACAAAAGCGTTCTTTGAGGATAGGCTTACTTATGGATTCCAGGATCAAGTGGTCATTCCCAGAATCGTAATTATTGCCACTTTGGCATTTGCTTAATTGTTCAGCCCCAGCTGTCACTTTCAAGAATATTTTATATTCATAGTATAATTAATACAATTTGTTGAAGATGGGTAAATGCTGCACATATAAACAATGCCAGAGTATTAAATTTTAGAATTATAGGTGGAAAAAGAGAGTCAAGATAAGACAGCGTGACAAAACCCAGCCAATCTTGTCTTTGTGTCCGCTGCTATTAACATAAGAGGTGGCATCACTGCATGATTGTTGAACAATGGCCCAAAATGGCGAGCGGAGAGAAGACCTTTCTCTTTCAGTCTGAGGAGCTGACAAGACTTGGCATTTAACAATTATGGTTTTCGACAGCTGATTTTTTTTTCTCCTTATTAAACAGTAATCTAGCTGTCCTGCTACTATGTCACTGTGATATCCCAGCTTGGTCAATTATCCATGTGATTTCAGACAAGGGCTTGTTTTTTTGTTTTTTACCCGTAAGGCATTCTTGCAGTATATTATCTTGTGTAGTCTTCCATTTAAATGTAGAGGGATTAGCAGAACAATGCAGCTGCTAAAATGCTGGGAGTTTATCAATGGGGCAGTGCTATTGTTATGTTAGCAACAATAGTCCATCTGCTCCCCCTCGCTACACTGCTGCCCTGACATTGCGGGTCGGAATTATTAAGCAATTTTTTTTTCACAAAATTTCTCACACTGATGGCAAAACTAATGTTATTTTTTCAGTGTGACACCGTAAAGTAAAATGTATGTGATCATTTGCTTCACTTGCTCAAACCAAAAGTCAAGACAGGAGTTTTAATAATGCCACTGCGGCATTACACTTCTTCCTCTGGAAGAAAAAAATGACATTCATGCACTAGTAATATCAAGAGGGAGAGTGTGAGTGATGAGCTCCATAGTGAACAAAAACAGCAGGCTTATTTTGTGGAGGTTTCTAAAAACCACAGTGCAAAAACATTATACATCTTAACGCACGCTCAGATCATTAGGCACACTATTGTCATATCATGTACTATTTTTCAGACAAAGTTTGACGCTACACTCGCTTAATGACCAGCCCAAACATATGGATGACGGAGAACTAATTAAGACATCTGAAAACACACTGTTCATTTGGTTCATTTGGTTGGACGCTGCTGCTTCCTTGAAGTTGACAGTTTAAATTTCCTGCTTCCAAAGTGGTAAAAAATGGGTCCTCAAAAAATGTATATCTTGAGTAATGTGCAGCGTTTTTGGGCTGGTTTTCAATCATAACGCTCCTACGGGCACATACATCATCAAGTGACATACCAGGCAGCATGTACGTCAATCAGTTCTCAAGGTATGTAAATACTTGTGGATAAAGTTGTTGCATCCTTAGTGATTCATCAGGCCACAGGCCTAGGGTAGGTCCATGTTCATATTACATCTAAGACAAAACAGGGTGCTCCCAAGCATGTTAGCCTGCAGTGTGCTGTTGCTGTTAGCTGCAAAGCCAGACAACATAATAATTACAAGGTAACTTTCAAAAATAGGAATAAAAAAGGTTCAAGGTAGTAATTTAGATAACATAGGTGGACCAAAGAGGTGGAAAGTGGGTCTGAAGTCATCCAAAACAAAGTTTTCACAGGACTCTATGGACCCCTACTGGTTCCATAAGAATCAGAGTCAAAGCATTAACCAAGTTCTGCTAATCAAACACAATTTCATTAATTAATCATCAGCAAGTGTTAGCACTTTTATAAAAGTAGAAGCTTTCTCAGTTTGCTAGTCAGGAGCATTCAGGTGTGTGTTAGCACAATCCCACAATCTTCCTAGGAGTGGATGTCCCCAAATACACCCCAAACTCTTGGGGTTGTGCAATGCTTGGAGAAACTGCAACAACCCCAAGAGCTACATCTAAGATTCTGCAGGCGTCAGTTAGCATGTTAAATGTTAAAGTTCATGAAAGTACAACTACAAAAAGACTGAGTAAGTATGACATGTTTGGAAGGATTGCCGGGAGAAAGCCTCTTCTCTCTAAAAGGAACACGCAGCACAGCTTAGCTTTGCAAAGTAGCATAAGAACAAACCACAGGAGTTCTAGAACAATGTCTTTTCAACAGACAAGACCAAAGTGGAGATGTGTGGCCATAATGCACATCACTACTTTGCAATAACAAATGGAGGATATCAGCACAAAAACCTCATACGAACTGCTAAGAATGGTGGTATCTAACAGGACAATGAACCGAAGCAGACCAGCAAATTTACAACAGAATGCCTGACAAAGAAAAGGTGAAAGAAAAAGCGTTGCAATGGCCCACTCAAAGTCCAGACCTCAGCCTGACTGAAATGCTGCAGAGAGTTTCGCATAAATGAACATCTGTGTGTTCAGCGTGAAGAAGAAGTTAAAATTCCTCCACAACGATGTGAGAGACTAATAAAGTCATACAGAGAACGACTGCTGCAAGTTATTGGTGTTTCTACAAGCTACTGAATTATTTTTCAAATGACTGTATGCTACCTCCACCAGTGTAAAATATTCTCTTGGCAAAGGAGAAATAACAAAGGTGAAAAAAAGAGGCTGACAGACAGAGTAGTGTGTTTCATCCCTACATGGCCACGCTATTAACAAGAGGTTGGATCAATACCCACAAAGCTCTTTTCCCAATTAGCTCCATATATGCAGCCAGTGTGGTACTTTAAGATGTTTTTTTAGTGTTGTCACTGTTATATTTTGTTACCTTTACAAAGACAGGTACTGTTTAGGGAAATGAATTATAAATACTTTTTTTTAAAACTAAAATTAAGCACAAAGCGCTCAAAAGTTTTGGGTCACTTTGAAATACACTTGTGTTTGTAAAGGAAACATTTGTTTATATCTAATATAATCTGAAAGTAATCACAAGTATTGGAAATGACAATTCATGGTTAAAGGAATCATTAATCATGGAGCATTTTTTTTTTTTTTAATGGAATAGCTACGCAGTGCAGAGGCCCATTTTCAGCAATCAACTCCTGTGTTCCAGTGGCACATTGTGGTACCTAATGCAAGTTTATCATTGTTAAAAGGCTGATTGATCATTAGAAAAACATTTTCCAATTATGTTAGCGCAGCTGAAAATTGTTCTGCTGATTAAATAAGCAATAAATTTGGCAACTATCATCTCCCATCACAAAGCCCATCACAGTATTCTTAAAATGCAGGCTACTCCGCAGGGAGCAAATTGCCAAAAAAAAGTGAAGCTTCCATATAATGGTTTGTATTGTGCCCTTCACAGAACAGCACAACTTGGCTCTAACCAGAGTTGCACAACTGAGCAAGAGGACAAATACATTAGAGTCTCTAGTCAGAGAAACAATTTGCCTTGCAGGTTGTCATCTAGCAGCTGTTTTGAATAAAACCAGAAGGTGCCAAGTTTTGCTGGAAAAGGAAAGGGAGCAGTTCACATTCTCATGTGAAATATTTGGGAAACTTTGTGCATGAAACAGCCCTCAATCCTTCAAACATAAATAAAGGGTATTAGCTATACTTTGTAAGAAACTGTTTTTACTCCTGTTAATGTGCTTAGTTAGCATTTTAACGTGATAAAGCTGCAATAAGTAACAATGCATCATTGTTGGGAGTATTTTTGTGCTGAAAATGGACCTCTATACAACTACATAGACATTCTAGTAAAAACATTAAGAACTCTATTATTTTATGACTTATTATTTTCAATATGTTTGATCAGTTTAGATCAAAACAAATGTGCTTTTCATTCAAATGAAAGGCGATCGGTAAGTCCAAACCTTTGCTGGGAGATGTATGCCCAGATTTAATACAGGAGTTTAGACTACATATGCTTGCCACAAGGGAATTTTTCCACAAAAATCACTCTTCAGAAGACTCTTTAATACTCTATTATACTTCTGATGTGCAGGAATGACAGGGACACTTCATGTATCCCACCCCCCTCACATACAAAGAAACCCTTAGGGTTGCTGTCATTGATGGGGCATCCACAAGCTACATCCCTCTGATCCTGAGAGACTCCGAAGTCAGCCTGCAAGACAGATTGTGGTCTTGACCTCAGACTCTGGTTGGGGCTGTGCTATAATCAGGATGTTCCCTATGCACAGGCTGTCAAGATGCAGACTTCAGAACTGCTGAGTTCAAAGTGGAGTGAGGTCAAATGATCAGAGAGAGAGAAAGCGTGGAAATATTTCCGTCAAATTCTGTATTTCTACATTCAGTTATTTCTAGCAACTGTTTCATGGTGGAGGCAGTTTGTGTTAATTGATACAATCAGGCTCAGTGTTAAATTCAGTATCAATCTTCACAGTGCATCTCTACTGTTTCAGCATTTACAGTCTTTTTTTAATAACCAATTTATAACATAAGCATAGATTTCTGAGAAATATCCTTGTTTTTTAAAGAAAAAGACTGATACCAGTGTCAATTTTGTCTAGTAATTACGAAGCTGCAACCCACAGCAAGCGGATGTAGCTCCTCCGGTTACATTGCAAGCTTTGCAAAACATTGACAAAAAGGACCTCAGGACATTATTGCTTCCAGTCAAGAAATAACAAGACACGGCTTGTTACTTTTGCACTTCAGTTTCAGACATACTTTTTTTTTGTTCTTTTAAAAAGGTAAAAATTAGCAAGCTGAAAAGTGATGCCAGTGCAAAAGTGCTTTAAACCACCTTTGCTTTTAGCAGCCAGCAGAGTGTGACCACTGTTTGCAAAAAGAAGGCCACGAGTAAATGACCCTTAATATATTATGCGAGAAAATACTTAATGAATAAGTGCCGGTTTTAATGAATAGAACAAAATGGTTATGTTGTGAACTATAATCCCTATTAGAGTCAAACTAGCTTGATTTATTGGTCACATCTACCCTTTATATGTCACCTTTAGTTATAAAATACTCAAGATAAAAAACAGTCAAAACTTCAGCAACCACTAGGTGACGTCACAGTGGCTACAGCCATCTTTTAAATACAGTCTATGATTTCCAGCTTTCCTGCTAAGCTAGCTGTCTGCTTTGGGTCCATCATACAGGAGTCCTTATAAGACAAACTTTATTTCTAATCATGCTGCCGTCTAGTCCTCACACATCATGATAGCACTTCAGTTTATCTGGATTTTCGCAACCTCACCCGCCCTGCATTGTCCTCATTACTCAGCAGCTGCTCCTAATTGCTCGAGTCTATTTAAGGCAGAATCTCCTGGCACTTCTTGTCAGGTTGTCAAGTCTTGCTGTTGTCTAAACTGCTGTATACTGAGCATAAGTCTCTATTTCCAATCATCAGTGACCTAACCTCTGCAACCTGCCCACTCATGCTGCTTAACTTCAGCCAGTTTTCTCCAGTAGTCCATAGCCGAGGGTAATCTGTTTCCCCTCAGTTTTCATCTGCAGCCCATCACTCTTTTCTCTTCACTCCGTACTCTTCTGCTCGCAGCTGATGTTCGAGTTTTCCATCACGCTTATCTGCTATACAGCCTGCATTTGCAGGAACACTGCTGACATGGGTGAGTCTCAGTGCTAGAATCAAAACAGTGTGATAAGCAGTAGTGTAGGTTTGGCTTCACCTGCTGATCTGACCCATAGACCCTGAGACTCAGAGTTATCGGCAACCAGTATACTTAATATGCAATATCAAATTTTAACTAGGAGTTTTGGGGTTTCATTTAAATAACAAATGTTTGAAGGTGTTACTAAATGTTACATTTACATGAAAATTGTACAAACTGGAGCTGTGTTGGTTTAATGTCAGTCTATAATCAGGAGTATTATCAGACTTTGTCAATCTCACAAGTGAATACACAGACTAATTTAATGTGTTTTTCCTTATTAATTTAAACCCAGAAGCTAATTAATAAAAGGGAAAATGTTATTTTGGTGACCACAGCAGACATACAGTATATATACTCCAAATACTCATTAACAGTTATTATCATGAAGAAATAAATCATTTTTGAAGAGCTGTATCATCATTGCATTAGGACATTTTCACATTGAATCTGCTTTTGAAATAGGTTTTGTATTTGCTGCAGGGGGAAAAAAAAGATGCACTGAGTTCAGCAGTGATGACCACATTTTCAAGCACTTTTACAAAAATATGAACCGAGCCGAAAATGGATTTTATGTGGTTAGGTGGTCAATTACACTCATGATGCTTAATGTATGTTAGACAAAGGTCTAGAGTAGTCTGAAGAGGGATTATCTCACTGCCAGTTCGTGGAATTAAAAAGAGGAAAAAGTGTGAGCAAAGAAAAAAGAATTTATTTAGCTTTTTTTCCCTTTTTTGCTTGGTGGAGTGGGAGTCATAGATAAACGATGGATGTAGCCACTGCATTTTGAAGCGCCTTGGAGACAGATAGTAGTGTAGCCATCTGTCAGTGCCCTCCTTGTCACTCAAAGCAGTCGCACCCTTAATCATCCATAATTTTAACATATATATATATATATATATATATATATATATGAAAACTGCAGTTTTTCTCTTCTTTCCATTTTTATTAATGTGTCAACATAACAACCTCCTACTCATCAAATCTTGACAGAGTTCGACTAGATAAGCCTTTCGCTCATTTGCTTTAAGAAGGATCAATATGACAGATGTAGTGCTGAAAATGAAGGGTACAGTAGGATCACTACCAGCGGACAGGAAAAGCACAAATCAGATGGCCGTGTGCTTAAGTGCTGGACACACACTCTAGATGGCTGTAAAAGCCCCGCTGCATTCCCTGGACTCCACATGTCACAATGGATGTATGATGGAAGGCTTTTGTGAGCAATCTCACACTGTACCACATAGAACCAATTGCTGTTTGTCTGCAAGGGAAATTACAGCTTGAGCCACTCATTTTTTACAAGACCGCATCAAGTGCAGGCTCTTCAAATCTACAAGTTCTTAACTGTAGCCGTAAAATACAGACATGCCATGCAAATAGAGTGAGACCCAATAAGAAGAAGACAGGAAATCAGTATGATTTTATGATGATATAGGAACTGATAAGTCACCTTCATAAATAAAGCAAGAGCCAAACTGAGAACCTGTGGTGTGTACTACCTGAGCTAACTTTTTTTAAGGCTTACACAGCCACTGCCACAGCGAATCAATCAGTCCAGGAGAGGGAACAGGGGATGCCACAGTGCATGAACTGAGTGCAATCAGACATAACCCAGATGGCACAATGCAATACGAGCCGAAGCATTGTCTCCCATGGAGACTTTTCTTTACTTTGCAATGACACACCACCCATTAACCCAGCAGCACAAGTCACACCATTTTGGATGGTTGATAATGCATATTACATGCATAATCCTGACACCCACAGCCACACAGCTTGCAGTTTTAAGGTGCATTATACAGCAAACTTGAACGTTTTTGGTTTTTATTTATAACTTCAAGGATATTCCTCAAAATGTTGTATGTGCTGCAATCTGTTTCCGTCAGTCAAATCTGGTTCTATTTTCTAGATGTGTAGTGATATTTTTTTCCTTTCCTCTGGTCTCTTTTTAATATATTTTAAATGCTGAATCTGTGTCTGGATTTTTCATTGTCATCCCTCGTGGTGCACAAGTTGGAATACACATGCAGCTGCACCTATGTGAGCTCGAGTGCGTCTCCCCTTTCTTTGCTCCCTCCTTTTGTGCCGCTGGCTTCCCTTGTTCATGTTTATTTAAGCAGTTGTCTTCTATGTGCTTTCTGAGTTTAGGAAGTGGTACCTTTTTACCGAGTGAGAGATACAAATATAAGATGAGTGCTAAAAATAGTCGTCACCCTGCTATATTAAAAAGTATTGTTCGTACTGAAAGGCTGATATGTTGTCAGCTTGACAGCTTGACAGCTTTTTCAATTTACTGTCATTGCTGCATGCCACTGTGCAAGAAGCCACCAGTGTTAGAAGAGGCTCCTTTAAAGTGCACAAGTTCAGACAAGTTACTTTATACATGCACGATTTGTCAACAGAGTTGTAACACTGCAGGTGTGAAATATGAGCTGATTATTTTAATGTGCTATTTATAACAGAATTATTCCTTTTTAATCATTCAGGGAGATGAAGGCTTTAATTACTTGGCTACCATGTTACCTTCTTCCCTGGTGTCATCTATAGAGAAGATTTGCAAGTACAACAGTACATAGCTTAGGATTTGTGACTTTTAGGCCTCCTTTACAGTTTGAATGCTGATCTGTTCCCCAAACTTCAAACAAAATAATATAATAAAATGAAGCTAATGCATGAGTTCAATAAGGAAGATCTGTAATCACTTACCTGCCTGCTTTCCTGGGTGTTCGGCTGCTTTTCTGTTTGCTTTACATGACTACTGATTTCCCACGTGTCATTCTCCACCTCAGACACCTCAGTCAGAGCTCCTTCCAAGCCTCAGTCTTCATCTTCACCACCACCAACGTCTAGACTCCTGGGGATCCTGCCCTAAATCCTATCACTGCTGGGATGATCAATGGTCATCTAATTGCAAAATACATTCATTAATCTATCTCAGTAAATCATCTTTAATTCTTCCAAGTGATCTCTCCCTATTGAAATAATCATTCATGTTGCTATTTACTGGGAACTCATTAGACCAGTCTCAGATTAATAATCTTTGGATTTTTAGTTATATATATTTTTTTTAAATATAAATTTTTATGGTGTATTCCAAGTTTTAAATAATAAGAGAATGAGAAAATCATAGTAGTAAGGCACATTACAGGCTTTACATTGCAGTATTTATATACTGTATAAGTGAAAAAAGCTCTTTTCAGATATGAAGAGATTTCCTTGGAGCCCGTCTCCTTGTTGCTGACAGTTTGACGCTAGATTATAATTAGATTTGTTCACCCAGTACCTGCCCGCTTCATATTGCTAACAGTCACCTGTCTTAGCTGCATATTGTTAAACTGCATTAATATTTTATGTTCTCTGAACGCCACACTGTTGCTTATATCCTCCCGTGTTTACACCCCTTAAGGTGTTTATAAAATGTGTAATAAGGCACTCACTCTGCATTTGCATCACCAGTGTAAGGAGAACAGTGACAAAGCGAAGGTAAAACCAACTGCACCGACAGATTTAATGCGACCTGGTGATGATTCTCCAAGTTTTTGGAGCGCTACTGTCAGGATGGAAAACCATTCTTCCAAAAGATATTCCTTCATTTGATGTTTAGATGCCTGTGGTAAACAAAGTGCTGTCAAGTATTTTGCTGAGATCTGGTTACTGTGAGCATAATGTTTGGTTCATATTTAAAAAGCTGTTTAATGGTCTGAATGGGGTCATTTTTCTCCTGGAAGAGACCAGTCCAGTGAGGACTGAAACATTCAGGATAAAGGTGATCATTCCATACAACTTTTTATTGATTTGCAGTGTCCCTTGCCTAAAAGGGAATAGGACCCATATCATGTCATGCACTCCATAGTGTAAGAGAACAGGATCCTGTCACAGATATCACTTATCACTACATAGACTATATTTCCAAAAGTTTTCACTCACATATCCAAATCATTGAAGTCGAGTGTTCTAATCGCTTCCATGGCCACAGTTGTACATCAAGCAGTTGTAAATCAAGCAACTAGGCATGCAAACTGCTTCTGCAAACATTGTGAATGAATGGGTCACTCTCAGGAGAACAGTGAATTCCCACCTAGTACCGTGATAGGTGACCGTGACCTGTGCAACAAGTCTAGTCATTTAAATTCATCACTACTAAATATTCCACAGTAAACTATTACTGGTATTATAACAAAGTGAAAGCGAGTCAATCATTACATACAAAAACATTTTGGACAATTTTGTTCCCCCAACTTTGTGGGAACAGTTTGGGGATGACCCTTTCCTGTTCCAACATGACTGCACACCAGTGCACAAAGCAAGGGTCATAAAAACAGATGAGCTAGTCTGGTGTGGAAGAAATTGACTGGCCTACACGGAGTCCTGACTTCAACCCGATAGAACACAATGAAGACTGTGCGTTGGGCCTTCTCATCCAACATGAGTGTCTGATCTCACAAATGCTCTTCTGGAATAATGGTATAAGTTAAGATAAGATAAGATAAGATAAGATAAGATAAGATAAGATAAGATAAGATAAGATAAGATAAGATACCTCTTTATTGTCATTGCACAGTCATACCTTATACAATAGTACAACAAAACTGCAAACTGTCCCATATCGGTACTACACATAACCCATGAACATAGTTGCAAATGTTTTGGAAAACGTTTTTGGAAGGGTTGACGTTGTACTAACTGTAAAAAGTGAGCTGACATCATATTAAACCTAATGGATGTAATCTACGGTGCTGTTAACTTGCGATTCTTGAGGCTGGTGACTCGGATTAATGTATCCTCAGCAGCAGAGGTAACTCTTGGTCTTCCTTTCCTGGGGCGGTCCTCACGTGAGCCAGTTCCACTGTAGCACTTGATGGTTTTTGCGACTGCACTTAGGGACACATTCAAAGTTTTAGCAATTTTCCGGACTGACTGACCTTCAGTTCTTAAAGTAATGATGGACTGTCGTTTCTCTTTACTTAGCTGATTGGTTTTTGCCATAATTCAAATTCTAACATCAAATAGGGCTGCCAGCTGTGTACCAACCTGACTTCTGCACAACATAACTGATGGTCTAAACCCCATTAAGAAGGCAAGAAATTCCACAAATGAACCCTGACAAGGCACACCTGTGAAGTGAAAACCATTTCAGGTGACTATATCATGAAGTTCATTGAGAGAAGTCAGAGCTGACAACAAAGCAAACGGTGGCTACTTTCAGGAATCTAAATATAAGACATATTTAGATTTATTTATCATTTTTTTCTTTGCTGCATAATTCCGTGTTTGTGTATTTATCTGGTAGTGTATTTATCTAGACACCTGCTGCTGCACACTTCTGAGCTTATTATGCTGTAAACACGGGGAGTTCACTTTGGGTGAGCTGAGCAACTTTTGTGGTTTGAAGTCACTGTCTGTCATGGCAGTGCTCTCATTGACCTCTCACGTTAGCATGGAAAGGGACATAGCATCAGCATCATCAGCCTCCTCTAAGTTCAAACTCCCTGAGCTGCACTTCTCTGAGTGCTTTTGCTCTGCTCAACCAGCATGTTTGTCATCTCCTCAACAGTCATCTCAGATGGGATCCAATTTTTCTGCTGAAGAATGATAAATTCTGTCAGCAGTGCGATCGGAAGTTTGTCAGCGCCGCTGTGCCAGCAGACCCTCAGAGCCTCTTCCTTCATGGTTATGCTGAACAGCACCCTTATGGGTCAGTAGATGCCTCTGATCCTTTCAGTGAACTCCACTCATGTTTTATTGCTGGATATCTCAGTGAAGTACAGGAAAAACTGACAAAGCAATGACAAAAACATTCGACTGATAGCTCTACAGAGTTTATTGTAGCCGATGTGTTACGATTTTTTTGCTGCTACAAAAAAACGTTTTCTCAAGAACTAATGTTATGTTTATCCAGAAGTCATAATTTACCAAACAAATTAATGTTTTAAAGCAGATGTTGCAGGAAAGAGAATTTATTCTATTCAATGGCAATACTGAGGGTACACATATGTTTGCATTTCTATATCACATTTTACAGTTCTCTCCTTATGCAAGATTTAATTGCAGTATGCAGAAGATCTGAAACATTCTTTGTATTCCCTCAGTATTTACAGAACAGAAAATGATTTATACTTAATCTTTAGCCATATATTATCTCCTTTAGTGAACAAGGGTACTTGATCACAATTTGCAAAACAAAAGGCGGCGTGGTTTAAAGGAAACCTAATCGCAGCAGCATTATATTCTGTTTGAAAATAATTTGTTGCCTTACCGCAAACAGGATTTTCAATAAAAATCTCTGTTGGAGATCATGCACTTTGTAGGCCCTCAATCCACTCCAACCACTCTGTAACAACTTCAGCGCAGTTCATAAACGCAGTCTCTCATTTATTCAAAACAAACTGTTTCCAGGAACATAAGGTTCTCTCCAATTGCACTGATGCTCAAATGAAATTGGAAGAAAAAAAAAAACTATCAGGGTAATCATTTGTCATGGTGATGATTTAGCTGATATGACACAGAAACAAGAAGGTCACATGATAACAAATGTTGGGAATTAGCGAGGCATTAGATGTGAATGGCTTACATGAGCTTTCTCGATTAATAAGCTGTCCTCTCACAAACATAAAATTGATTTAGTCCAACTTTTCTCCAGAACTCACACTGAGATGCTCAGATCGCAATACAAAACAAAGCTTCTTTTTCTTGCATAATCACTTGCACGGCGCTTTTATTACAGAATTACATCTCTCTGTGTAGATTATTCATATTATTCAATAATTAGAAGCAGGACTTTTTTTTTACTCTGACTAAACTGATGATGCAGCAGCATTGCACAATAGTAAGATCCACACTTTATGTTTTGGACAAAGTAAATTCAAAAGAGGCCTTTTGTTGCCTTTGAAGTCTGTTTACGGACTAAAAAATTTATGTCCGTTGAACTAATCATGTGGTCCATGTTGGGTTTATACATTCACTGGCCATTTTGTTATGCATACCTTTTCAAATGCGCATTAATGCAAATACCTAATCAGCCAATCACATTACAGCAACTCAGTGCATTTTGGTTTGTAAACAAAGAATGGTCCAAAAAAGAGAAAATATTCAGTAAGTAGCAGAAAATGGCTTGCTGACATTAGAGGTCAAGAAAGAATGGCCAAACAGGAAAGCCAAAAGTAACTCAAATAACCAGATATGCAGAAGAGCATCTCTGAATACACAACGCATTGATATTTGGAGCAGCAGATGACCACACCAGGTGCCACTCCTTTCTAACAAATCTGTAGCATCCGTGTGATGTCATCATATCAATCTGGACCCAAATCTCTAAGGAATGTTTCCAGCACCTTGTTGAATCGTGCCATAAAGAATTTGAGCAATTTTTTTGGGGGGGGGCCAAACCCAGTACTAGGTTTTACCTTTGTAAGCTTGGTTTAGTGTTGGCCTAGTCAAATAATTTTGTAATGTGAAAACAACTTTCAGCTTAACCTATGAAGATATATTCCAGTCATTGACCGATTTAGTTAATGCTCACATATATGTAGGATGATCTCTTTATTCAGTCATAAAATCCTTTTTCGTAGAAGTCTCCCCAAGATTGGCAATATCCCATCATTGCAGTATCAGTAGGGGTTGTTGACAAACATGAAAGGGAGCAGCATGTGTCTATTTTCCAGAGGAAACTCAATTCCTGTCCCGCAGTGACACAGATGAGGAGGGCATCAAAGCTTGGGTAGTATGCAAAATGACTACCAATGTCATATTTCACTTAGGTGGAGTGGTTAATCCTGATTCGGGAACAATTGAGAGACAAGTGGGTTTGCGGAATGCTAATGCTAAGCTAAATCATCTAACATTCACATACTACACCCTTGATATTTTATTATTTTGATTTTGTGAATGCAATTAGAAAATTCTTCATGCTCTCATTTTGATAGGCGATCTTCTTTGGCTATCTTACTGCTGCATACCAGCAGGACCTCTGAGCACTGCATACATGTATACATCTGGACACTGACTATCAAAGAAATGGCCACAAATAGGATTCACTTGATAGTGCCTTGTACTTAATGGGCACTTGGAATGGCCACATGCTTTTGCACACACAGAAAATTCCATGTGATGTGAGTGTGACCTTGATTCATCCTCCGTGCATGGTTAGAATTCAAGATATCAGCAAGGCCACATGGTGGAAGCGTCTAGAAAGCAGAAAATCCAAAACAGCTGAGGAGCTTCTTATCAATATGAATGTGGACAGAGTGACAAAAAAAAAAAAAAGAAAATCACAAAACTTTTGTGTATACATTCCTATTTGCATAATTCTAATTTAAGTCATTTGTTGGGCCAGCATTAGGATTATTTAAATCCTTAATCAAAGGTAACTTTAAGGAAGGTTGCTCACTGGGAGTGACAGCTTGAGACCCTACATGCTAAATATACATACTAGCATTCACATTCAGTAAATTCACTCACGCATGATTGCAGCATGACTAATATATATACACTCAGATCAGTATTCAGCATCAGTAGATCCACAGAAGGAAGTATGAGGTACTCTCATCAGACCTGGGGGGAAAATGGTATTGGTATTCCTCCAGAGCTAAGCTTTAAATTGTATGGTTGTGAAAAGAATTGCATTCAGATACTAAATGCCAAATGTCAACATCGTACATGCAGTCTTTCTTTCACGATAGGCACAAGCAGAATTAATAAAGATGTAAGATCAAATAAAAGGTCAGCAGTATACCTACAAAATAAATAGACTTAGATAAAAATGCAATTGCTAACTACAGTAAAGAAAAATCTTTACTACATACAGACAGACAGACAGACAGACAAGTTCAATGTGTTTCCAGGACAATATTAACTTTTCAAAAGTAAATTCGTTCTACTCTAGAAAAAACATTTGAACATTATACATGTGAGTGAGTCAGATGAGAGGATTAATGTATAGCTTCTTTCATATGTGCCCATTATAAAGCTACAGCCAGCCACAGATTACTGTAGCTTATCTCTAGTATAAAGTCTGGGAACAGGGGGAAACAGCTGGTGTGGCTCTTTATTAAATCCACTAAAGCTCATGAATCAACATGTTATACTTTGCTTGTTTAATGTAAAGTTTTATGTATGGTTAGTGCCGGAAGTACTTCATCTCACGATACCCTCTAGATTACCTGAAAACCTCAGCAATGACAGAGAAATGTGTTGCCTTGGGGCAGAGCCAGACTACTTAGTAACTTAGCAAAGCAAGTAAGTAAGTAACTTTCATTTACATTGCCATAAATGTATTTATTGTAAGGCTGTATTTATAGGCTTACAAACAGCAGGCCAGTGGATCCATTTAAAATTCAATGATTTAACAGTTTGAATGTAGAATATGAACTGATGCGATCAGAGGGTGTCATGAACAGCTTTAAAATCAAAATAAACAAGTCATAACAGCCATCCACCAATAACCCATAAAGATATAGTTTCAGTAAGAGTCTGCAGAACAGTTAGAGAAGACTTATTTCTTGCACTTTAAGGTTGGCTTATTTATTTATTGATTACATTTGTGGAATTACTCTAAATTGGAAAAACGGTTGTGCCAGTGAGATAATGTGTTCATCAGATGCAAATGTTGACATTAGTTGTGCCTGGATTTCAGCACAGAGGCCCAAAAGAAGCAGCTGAGGAGGTGACAGGGAAGGTTAACTTGACTGATAATAACAACTGTGTTATTCCTGGTCCTGGTGCGGAGGTTGGGATGCTGGAAATTATCAAAATTCATGTCCTGAGCTGTGCAATCAGGTTGTTTAATACACGATTACATGTTGTCATTAGAGATAATGGGAAAAAATTAATATATGCCAAAAAAAAGTAAAAAATGTAGTATTCTTTGTAGTATTAACCATGTAGGCCACGATTTAGCAGTGACGCAGTGGCCTAAAAATTACAAGGTTATTTAAATGGTGTTTTTAATTTATCTCCCTGAATACAGAACTTGTGAGAGAAAAAAAAGATAATTGAAGAACATTTAGAGGTAAAGCTCACAGCATGGCCTACGGTGCAGCATCATTTAGGCTGAAGTCCCTTTTCTGTGCCGGGTGTTGAAATGCCCTTGTCACATTAAGTGGCAGATCTCAGGACACTTAACATTCCTCCCCCCCCACCCCCTCGGCAGATGCAGTGTGTTTTTAATGACATTGTCTGCTTCCTGTCAAGTCAGCTGGGGGCTGATATGAGGAAAGTCACCTGTGGAAGGATCGTGGAAAGTAAAATGTCTTGAAGGGCAGCAAAGGAACTCTGCTGGGCTCTGACTTTAGTGGGAGGGAGTGCTGCGGCTACTGTGGAGAAGAATCAGTACCGATGCACACTGCACTGTAGACGTTTAACAGTTTGAGTCTACGCATTTATCAGCCAGTGTGTTTCCTCTCTGTTGGTTCAGTGATCTTTTAAACAGGCTCATCTGATTCATTCCCAATGAGCCCGACGATAAAGACATTCAACATAAAGCGTAAGAGAAGGATAGAGAGGGGCTGGGTGGTCTATATGCAGAGCGAGATCTTTCTGTGCTTTCTTCACAATTCAGGTGTGCTTTGCTTGCTTAAACTCTGGTCAGCTTAATCTTCAAGTCAAATGAATCTGCTCCCCTCAGGCAGTTTTCTCACCTCTTTTCTGTGATTTCTTTTTCTCTTTAATTTCTTCTTGCTGGTCATTTTTCACAGAGAATTTTCTACAGGTTTTGGAAAACGCCTGCCAAGCTAGAGCAGAAATCTGGGGCAACAGGGGCGACGAGATGAGAGAAGCTGGTCGCGAGAATCCCTCATATGAAAGAGCTGACACGTCTGCCTCCATTCGGAGTTCACTGCAGGTGAAAAGTGTGGTTTCCCGCATGGCAGTGACAACATGTGGGTACTAATAGCTTCACTGCGATAGTGCCTCTCTGCGGTAAAACAACAAGAAGCGAGTTGTTTTATAAAGTTGTAGAGAAAAATGAGAATGACGTGACACGCTCGCCATTCATCGGTGTGCAGCTGCACTTCTTGTCAATTTAAAACAAATAAAGAGAGCTCTGCGTGGAAAAAGTAATAATGAGTGCTTGATATAAGATTCTTCAGTCCTGTATCAATTTAACGGCGGCAAAGCGTAGCTGTCTATGCTATGCTCCAGGGTAATTTCCCCTATGATGCCTTCACCAAGTAAAACACGATTCATGTGGCCATTCATAACCATTCTACTATTTTGTTCTGCATCACCTTATTAGTGTAAAGCTAACTGACGAGCCAAAAAGAATTTCATTATAAAAATAATACCACTTACAGGCAATGCTAATTATCCTTGGTAGTAATCTTCTTAAGGTTCCCTTTTGGTGAGATGGCTAAAGTCAATAGTCAAGGAAATTCATTCGAAAATATCTGAATTTCTCATGTTGGTTCAGCAGCCCAATAAAAACACACATGTTTTTAGATACATTTAAGATTCTTATGTTAAGCTTTTTTAAATGATTATCCAAATTTAAAAGACAAGCAGCACAAACTATATACTGTTTTTTTTTAATTATTGTCATTAATAGTGAAGTCAAAACAGTGAATTTGGATGTTGTAATGTAAAGGAGTATATTAAAAGATTTTTTTTTTTAATTTAAAAAAACAAGCACTATAGACTTGCTGCCCACTTTAATAGGTACACCTGTTAAACTGCTTGTTAGTACAAATCTGATCAGCCAATCACATGGCAGCAACTCAATACCTTTAGGTATGAAGACAAAACAGTCAAAATGCTCTGCTTAAGTTCAAAGTAAGAATCAGAATGGGGGGGGGGGGGGGGGGGAGGTAATTAAGTGACTTACATGGCATGACTGTAGATGTCAGATGGCTTGTCTGAGGTTTACAGAATGGTCCAAAAGAGAGAAAATATGCAAAATGCGGCAGTGAGCTATGGCAGCAGAAGACCACACCACATGTTACTCCTGTCAGCTAAGAGTCGGAAATCGATGCAACAGTTTACATTGGTTCATCAAAATTGGACAACAGACGAAAAACATTGGCTGGTCTGGTGTGTCTCAATTTCTGCTGTGACACCTGCATCGTGCTGTTAGAATTTGACATAAACAACATGAGATCATGGCTCTATCCTGCTTTGCATTAAGGCTTCAGACTGCTGGTGATGTAACAGTGTGGGGAGATTTTTTTGGCACACTCTGAGCCCTTGAATTCCATTTAAATACCACAGCCTATCTGAGTATTGTTGCTGACCATGCCCATTCCTGTATAACCACTGTGTATCCACCTTCTGCCTTCTTCCAGCAGGATAACACAAATGTCACAAAGCTCACAGTATCTCATACTGGTTTTTGAACATCACAGTGAGTTCACTGCCCTCCCTTAGCCTCCAAGCCTCCAAGATCTGAATCCAGTGGAGCACCCCTGTGACTTGGTGGAATGGGATATTTGCATCATGAATGTGCAGCTCACAAATCTGCAGCAACTGTGACCAAATTCTCTGAGGAATGTTTCCAGCACCTTGTTGACTCAATGCCATGAAGAGTTAAGGCAATTCTGAAGGTATAAGGTGTCCAACCATGTAGAAGCAAGGTAATCAAAGTGGCAATTGAGTGAGTTGTCTGTGTGATGACAGTTTGGACAAAAAGACAAAGACAATCACATATTTGGGGTGATTCATTAAGCAGTACCCTGGTTCCATGTAAATCTTTATTCTTTTAGTGTCTGACAGCAAATCTGAGTCTCGGGTTGATAAATAAAAGAGGGAAAAAAACATAAAATCTATATTAAAAACTATTTTTAATTAAATATAAAGGGGTTTTTTGGTACAAACTGTTCTCAGTAAAGAGGAAATTTGGAGATTAGTAGAATCTTTTGGGGTTTTAGTTCAATTATTACGATGCAAGTCACCTCCGTTCTTTCACTGCTTTATTCCATCCTCATTTCAAATGAGGTTTATGATAACAGACAACAGATATTAATACATTTACTGGATGAAATCAGGTCCGACAATTGCAAAAATATCACATTTGTACCCACAACAGAGCTGCCCTTGGCAACTCAGTGGTGGTATCTTTCTGGTAATCTTTTCCATCCTGACAAGGTTAAGTGTCGAGAATTTGAAATTGATGTAGAAGGAAGGGAAAAGTCACGCTGCTGAAGAATAGTCCACCAGTGAAGGGAGGTGCATGTAGACCTTGCCAGGAGAAGCGTTAATGATGAAAACACCTCATTTTGCAGAGGATTTAATGCTGCTTTTTACTGGATAAGAGATAACATTGGCACATTGTGTAGTTAGGCACAAGTTAACAGCATGTTCTGTGGGAGAATGTAAGACTCTCAAGCAATCCTCTGCCAAGTAACAACTCCTTAACACACCAGTTTGCCTTTTCGGGAGGTTCAAAGTGTTTCACTTGTTCTGCTAAATGTGTCGGGCATTTCTCAAAACGTGGGATGTGTATTGTGTGTAGTAAAATTAGACATTTAACCCACAGGAGAATTTTAAAGCTTGCCGAGTCATTCTCCATATAACCGGTTAAGAAAAACCCTGGAAAGAGGACTGTGCAGTTTAAATAGAAGATGTAGCAAGTGATTGGAGAGCATCAGAAACGAACCAAAACTGTAGCGATTTAGCAGATGATTAGGTACAGTATTACTTCTTTGGCTTTGCGTGTGCTCCCCCATAACTCATCTTCTTACTTGTCATGGCAAATCAGGTATGTAATCAATTAAATCTCACCAAAAATCTCACAGCAATGTGATCTGACCAATCAGGTAAATGAAACAATTTAAATGGCAATTAATCAATATGGAAACTGACTCAAAACTAACACCAAATATTATTCAAGAGTTGAGTCAAGCAGAAACAGCAACATTTTTTGATGAAACTAAAGGAGAAAATTGCAAATTAGTAGTAAATATAGGGAAAAGAAGTAATGATGAAAAGTTTAATATTATGTAGTTATTAAGAAAGACAGACTGATCGAGCTTGCTATCTGTTGATCGTTGCAATTTCAAAGCATTTTTTTATTTTAAAACACAATTCAAATTTTATTTAAAATACACTAAAATGGCTACAAAAAGAACTTTATGTCCTCCAACACACAATATATGACAACTTTCAGCATTTAATTGTATGTCATAAAATGAAGATTTGAATTGGCAGCCTAAAAATACACAAAAAGCAAAGGTTAGGATTACAGCAGACAAATGTGTTAATTATCAGTAGTAGCAGCTGCTCCTTTATTCACAAGGGGTTGCGATAGTTGGTAGCTCCTCGTGTTCGATTTGAGTTTTTAGCACGACCTCTTGCTTGCCAAGCGAATATGTTAACCAGTCCACTGTGGATGCACACATAAGATATGTTAAATTAAAAAAAACATACATATTTTTAGCACCATTAATAAACCGACAACTTAAGGAATCATAAAGCATTGAATAACAAGCCCAAATGGATTTATCAGTTTTTGCATCCAATGGAATTTCTTTGTCAAACATGCCGACCTCTTATTTGCTGATGTTGTGAACACTTCTGGCATGTAATATGTTGATATGAAGATGTTTTCCTAATTTGTATTTGCTCTGTCTGCATGTGCCTTCTTAAGTTGTGGTCTTAGCTTACTTATATAAGAACATAAAACCCCATTTGAAATGCTATGTTTAAAAAATTGATATACTACCCAGTCTAGTTATGCATCATAAATGGTTTTACATGTTTATGTAACCATTTGGCTATTGTACATACATGAAGTTGACAGCAAGGCTGTAAACATTTCATCAGCGCGCAGTAATATTTGACATTCAAAGTGTGTCACTATGGACTGCTTTAATGTTTCAGATATTTCAAATGCACTGACGAGACAAACAGTGAGTGAATGAGGAGCAGAAAGAGTGGAATATATATATATTTTTCCCCTCATTAATAATCATTGAGTGTTCTGTCTATGCTGAATCACTTTAGACTAGCTGCAGGACTGACAAGCTAGACTGTATTAACGTTAGACCATGTGCTGGTATTACAACATTAAGCAGCTCATCCGAGTCTCATCAAAAAGTGAGCAACTTGTTGCAGCTTTAGACATCAGATCTGTACATTTGCAGAAATCCTTCTCAGTAGATTTTATTGGCCCTTGCCTGAAGAAAATCTAGCATATATTTATGTTGCTGTAGTTAAGGAGCTCTGCAGCTGTCTATTCATGGCAGCTTGTCAATTTTCAAGTTTGCACACAAATCACCAAAGGAAACTTTACTTCAACTATATAAAGACTTGAAGCCATCACACATTCAGCTGGCCTGATAAACAGAGATGAACTTAAAACTGCTTACTGATTTCAATAATAGTGAGATGATGAGACACTATGTAACTTACTGTGTGTGCCATAGGTTAAATCAGATTAGAGGTACTAAAGTAAAGCTTAAAAAGGCTGCAGATCATCTGAGATGAATACAGTTTGGGAGGTTTTTATGTAACATATATAAATGTTCCTTACTTTACTTGTAATTATGAAACACCACTATAGCTCCAAAGGGAATATTCTAGCATCTAACACAGCATTAAAGTTGCACTTTAACTTCTAATTATAGGAATTTAATGGTATATGTGAGTACCTGCATTTGGAGGGTACAAAAAGATGACGTGGACAAAAATGTAGGAAAAAACATCAGCAATGAGCAATATAATATATTAAAATGACCAGCAGTGACATAATGAACTAAACATTCTTTGGGTGTTTTCAGGCCTTCCATGATTATCCTTCTTTGTTCTTCCATTTAATGAGGTGTTTCGTGCACAATCCAGCCTCAGAGAGCATCAAAATTGCAACAACCTCATTTGCATGAGAGGTGTTGGTAATTGGGCACAACTCTGCATATGCATCATCACTGTGATTTGTGCCTTTCTCAGTACATGCAAACCTAGTACTTTCTTCACGGTCATTACGATTACAGCCAAATCCACTAGAGTTACGGAGGATTGGTGAAAGAAAGGGCTTACAGATCTCACTGATTGTGGTTGAGACTGACCAGTCAAGACACGCTGAGGTAGACAATGTTCACTTTTCACACTAATAACGCCAGCTGCCTAAGGTCTCTTTTCACTGTTGCAAGAATCGTACAATAATCTTTCATCCTCTTAATAGAAAAAAAATTTCCACCACCGAGAGTTGCTAGATCACCATTCAAAAGAAAAGATTATCTACCATGAATTCTCAAACAGGTAAAAACAAAGATTTCAAGGTACATTTTTATTAAGAAGGAAAAAGGGAAATGAAAAAGAAAAAGAAATGAATGTCCTTAATTCAACTTAGACTTAGGTTGAATCACCTCAGACAAAGAGAAAGAAGCGTCAGAACAAATGTGGAGCAGAAGGAAAATCTCATGAATATAATCTCTGAAGCAAAACGTGTTTCCTTAATATTTGATCTTTGGTCTTTTGTCATCTTTCAAGGCATTTAACTTCATTCGGTTTCAGTGAGTGTAGTGGGCTATACCTACTAAGATCTCTCAGTAATGTGTGAGCCAGTTATGATAGTGTAAACCACTCTTCTCTGGCTGCTGATCGTACTATCGATCACGCACAGCTCGCTTGTTTTTCAGTTTCATGTTTACAGCTCATTTAAAATTCTCAAGAACAATGGAATAAACAATAGAGGAAGTAGGTTCTGATTAATTTATGGGCACTGCTGGATGGGGCAGATTTAGATTTTAAAACAATCTTGCTTTACCACCACTGCAAACCAAGGTTTTCCATCTTTTTGTCCAGTGTACCCACACAGTCCTACTTAACCTAATCCAGATATGTTCGATTGAACTGACTTTAAGATAAATGTTATTTAATATGAAGTGGACATTTGTTCAAATGAAAAGTTAGTGTTTAGATAAAATTTCTGGCCAAAGCTGAGTTAAATATCTGCTAGACTACATTACGTAAATTATTGTATTAACCTTTAATCTTGCCATATCTCATTTAGTTTTGATAGATGGGGTGAAGCATAGCACATCAAATTGAAACCCTTGACAACAATTACAGAAAGACGCAATTAGGATAACATAAAAGACAAACAAATTGACTATAATTATGTTGAAAGCAGCAGAAGTTAAATCTTGTTCCCCATAAGTATACACAGTAGCAAAATGGCAGGGATTCTGGTATTGTAAATGAACTTCATGTAAACTACTTGTTTCCACAACTCTAATAAACTCTAAAATACAAACATTAACATCCCTTTCACCCTTTCTTAGGTCTACCAGTTATTCAAACTGTTTTTTTCAGCATTTGTAGCTAGCCTTAAAATGCTAACTATTTTAGCTAGCTTAAATAGCATAGTTTCTTTCACCTTTCTTTTTAACCCTTTCCTTTCCTTTCCTTTCTCTGTTTCGATCATATAACCAGTAATTCTAGCCTTTTAAAGATTTGCCTAATATTTAAGTGTAGTGTTTTACTTGCTCATTCATTTACTTTAAATTTTTAATCTCCTTTTAAAAGCTAAACCTTCATGAACTCAGACAGCAGAGGCAGGGAATCTCAATGAAATATTAAGCAGCAAATCATCTACACTCCAACCCTGAATGCCCTTACTAGAATAGTCTTTAGAGGCACTCTTTTTGTTATACCTGAGGTGTTATGTGATTGCTGATTAGCCTTTTTTTTTTGATCAATTTACCGCTAAGCAAGCCAGCAACTACCTGTATGTAACTATTGTTTTGTGAATACAGTTTTATAATGTAAGTAGCTGTTACATTAATGTTGGGTTAATTGATAATTACTCTTTTTAACCCGTGTAGTTAATTACCGTGTTGTGTTTCCGTGGCAGTTAATAGCTACTTTTGCAAATCCTACTTTATCAGAACTATCTCTTTTTCTTTGAATCTCTCCATCGCCAGTTTTTCTCTTGCTTTTGCAGTTTGACAACTGGTTCAAATAAAGACTTCAAAGCCCTGCTCCATGTCTTCAACCTTTATTAGAAGTGTGTACAGCTCAGTGCATAGCTGTGGACCTTACTACGTGCAGAGTCAGGGGAAAAGAAGGCTGCTGAAAACTGCTCAAATAACATTAACTTCTTAATGTCAGTGCGTGCTTACCGTCTGTGCTGGGGGTTTGATCAAATCTCATTAATGCAGTGCTGTTTGGCAGCTGACCCTCCAACCCTGCCTCCTATAAATTACAGTTATACAACTCAGTTGGACTCTCAAACCTGGACTCTCAGTCCTTAAATAGAACCTGAGTGCAGTAAATTGCATGGCTGTTATTCAGGATATACCGCACAATGGTAATACACTGCATACTGTTAATGATGAGAAATCTAGCTATAGAAGGGTCAAGCTCATTTTCATGCTGCTAAGAAGAAGAAAAATGGTGCCTTGGGGATAGATATAAATGTTTAGTAATAATGTGATGAATGTGTTTCATAAGATCAAGACATCATATAGACAGAGACATCATGTAAAATATAGATAGGCAAAGGTTCTACTATTAAATATGATTCAATGTATGTTTCCTTAAACTCCCACACACTGGCTTATCGCATAATACAGATGTCAATCGGCACTCTTATAGCCATTCCATACAGAAAATAAGGGTAGAGACACGAAGATCTTATAAACTCTTAGTTCAGCCAACTTTAATAGATTAATTAGATTACGCTAAAAGCACAAAATAATGTGGCATCAGAAATAAGTAAAAGTGTCAGAATGTCATATGGGGCTTGGTCACTGTCAAATGAGGGCTAGACTGAAAGCTAGCATTACGGGGCCATCTAGGACTGAAAAAGTTCCATCCAAAGAAACAATCGGGCAGCCCAAAGTAATCACAGCATTAGAAAATGAACACCTCAAGTTCTGGTTAACCAAAACTTGTCATCTCTGGAGTACTCAGCAGTCATTTCTAAATTATTAGTGGAGTGCTTAGTACACATGGCTCAGACTATACAAATCTTTGAACTGTCTTCCTTTTGATCTTACCCACCATAACATAAAGTTTCATGACTGTATATTTGTGGCACTGTTGTGTTGAGAAAAATCTGTTTGCAGACAGCGAGAGAAAAAGACACCTGCCAAAGTACTTCAAACCTCCCGGGTCCTCATCATAGTTTGATATCATCACACACAAACTCAAAAGGTGAAAACAATTCTGTCTACGCTGTCGAGACTAGTACTAAAGAACTCGAGAAGTCTGCCTTGTAGCTATCTCAGAGGACGAGTAGCAGTCGCAGTGACCTGACCTAAACCTTGCTGATCATTTTGGGTGCCACTTAAAATCTGAGCAAGTCAAGTATTCCTGACACCACGCAAAACTCTTTAGAAAATTCTCACATCGTGCTGGGAAAGCTTTTGCACAGACCTTTGGAGAAGATGCAGCTTGAGTGCACGCTTTCATTATTAAAGGAAATCTGAAATCGCCACCACAGATTTATTCAAACTGATAGGTTAATATTATAAAATTAAACATTCTGTATTAAATCAAAAAATAAAATTTAAGTATCATTTTAGCAGTCTCTAACTTTCAGGCCTCATCATATCTAAATGTGTTCTTAATTTTCTCCATCAAGACTATATTCTACACTTTCTCTTAAACATTTTGAAGGGAATATTTGAGATTTGGTCCTTGATGAGTCAGACTTGGACTTGGTTCCTCTACAGTCGGGTGGAAAAAAAAGCGAACCAGACACAATATAACTTCCTTTAATTTATTCTCTGGCTGTCGAAAGTGTAAAAAGAAGTCTCAAACAGCGTGAGCTTTGTTTTTCTCTAGCAGAAAGCAGAGCAGTTCATTAGCCTTATCTCAGTTAAATTTGCCCACATGGAACAGCATGGGGAAATCAAGCCTGGAATCCATTGGAGTTGGGCTTGGCAGGATTTGGTTGTTCATTAATTATGCTTTGTAATGAGCATTTCTGTGGAACATTATTATTACATTGGTGGGATAATGGCTGCTTATTTTACAGCAACACAAAAATATCCATCCCGGTCCTTTTCTAATGTCATTGGGTGGAACGTTTAATCAAGCTGTCAGGGTATTGAAAATAAGTTTCCTTTTTCTCCTTGAAACATAGAGGCCTGGGGAATATCTATTAGGCCCCTAATTGATTGCAAACTCATGGTCTGAGTCACATCTCAATCTTTCCAGCTTCTTTCTCCTCACTCTGCTTTCCTCCAGCCTGGCTTGTTGGTGTGCACAGTGTCATAACATGCATGGCTGTGGCTGGTTTTGTGGAGGGTGAAGAGCAATAATTTAATCATTAGACTGCGAAGGTTTCAAACAGGAACTGTGAGTTCACAAGGACACCGAAAATAAGGAGGTGTGGATGAATGTGCCTCTTTGAGAAGGATAAACAAATGTCGATCACAGTCGCTGAGAAATGAAATTTAAATTCATGTATTTTATTTAACAGCAGTACAGTGGGTAGTACCGTTACCTGGGTGTGAACCTGAACCTGGGACACTAAACTGTGGAGTGCTTTCCCCGCTGTAGTGGGCGTTTATTTCTGCAGGAGTTCATACATTATGTGACATGCATGTTAGGTGAAGTTAGTGGCTTTAAATTAGAAGTCTGTATGAATGTGAGGATGATGACTTGATGGGCATCTTGTCCTGGGTGTACGCTGCCTTGTGTCCAGTGTCAGCTGGGGCGGCCACCAGCCCTTGTAAGGACTGTTGAAGAGTTAGATGATATGAAAAGTGCTTCAGTTAAAGTTGTATTTTCAGTAGATGTTGCCCTGTGTGTATTTTGGTGATTAGCCAGTGAAAAGTCTTTCAGGCATGATGGGAGAGAGGGATGAAGTGTAAGAGAGCCAAAGTAATGAAAGGCAGGGAGAGAGAAGGCTGCAGAGGGTGATGATGGAAGAAGGAGTGATGGGAGAGCGATGAAGGGCGTGAAAGCTGGACTTAAATAACAATAAAGGGAGCAAAAGCGATAATAATGACAAACAATTATTAATTTATTCGTTGCAAGTCATCACCCCACATAATATATAATTACAACTTGAGCTCTGAAAGACTTTTAATAACTGACTGAACATAAATAATACACAGTATGCAAGTAAGCGCTTCTCACTTATACAGTAATAAACTCTTATATTCACTGGAATGTTTAATTAATTGTTGTATGTGTAATTGCCATAGTAAATGTGCCACTGTTTTGTATTGTCCTTATTAGCAGACCTTATGTTGATACAAGTATTATGAGTTCAATCTTAAATGTTTTGACTTCTATTCTGATTGGTTATATTTTCCTGGTTGTGTGGATGCATTATCCATCCGTTTCTGCTTATTTGCCTCATGAATTAAGAACTGAAATCGAAGTAGTCCCAATTGATTTTTTCAGATTTAAAACTGCACCTGATGCTACGGACAAATTAACCAACAGAGCTGGAGAAGCAGAATATCTATTTTCATTTTTTTTCTTCTCTGACCTGCTGCTGAGCCCACAGTTTCTACTCTGCAGGCTTAATTTTTAGCACCAAATTGAAGGAAAATTCATTTTCTTCCAAACAATGTCTTTTTTCGAAGCTGACAGACTTACAATTTGTGATCTGTAGGCATTTGAGTTAGAGGAGTGCTATTTAACTACCCGTAGAGATCATTTATAATTCGATCGAGGATTCTTAGAGACCGCAACCCATGACACACAATTTTAACACGAGGGACCCCAACCCCCACAAAAAAAGGAAAAACACAGATCAACTTCTTAGGGTACTCTGGGTTATTAAACTAGGTCGATTTGAGTTACAGTTTGGATAAGCTGTTATGCAAGAGAAGTGCCAAGCCCATTTCAGAGAACTTATGACAGCTGGTTACAGTCAGTCACACAGAAAGTCATCACCATGGTAACCGACTACTGCTTAACTGACTCAAAGTGACAGAGTGATGACATACGATGCATCTGAATTTCATCATCCGATTGGCTGATTTGAATCTCTGCTCGCTCTCTCTTAATTTGTTATTTTAGGATATTATAAGTCTCAGTTCTATTTAGCCTTTGGTGTGTGTGTACGTTTTATCTGTATTTCAGTAATGAGTTTTAGTTTTTGCATCATCTTGGGGTTTTATTGTGTTTTTTAGTAGCAGTACTGGTCTCCTTAGTGCTTCTTTTTGTGCCTGTCTTTGTCTTGTTGCATTCATGATTTGGCTACTTGATGGCCTGTTTAACTTTAAAGGTTAGTTTTCTTTCATGTCCTGTGTTAGTTTTGCTTTCTGGCCGTCCTTTCCTCCCTTATTCTTTTTATTCCTATCGATTGTATACGCCTGTGTCTCATTCCCTTCCTATTTCCTAATCATGTATTCCCTTTGTTATGCCATCTGTACTGTAACAAATTGCTGTATGAATTCTAACATGATTTTACAGTAAGCAGGCTGGCTTTCAAAAATACTGTCATATTCTGTAAATAGCAATGCATTCTGGGACCTTGTGGCAGTTTAGTTAATATAGAGTCTATACTACAAATTTCAAATTTACAATTGCATAATGGGTTTCTAACAGTCCTGAGAATTCCAGTGAAAGGTTTTCTAGTGGTTGTAAGTTTCAATTTTTTAGTCTTTATGTTTAGAAACTTTAAATTTGGCATTGTTAAAAGCAACGTTAAACATATATCACTGCTTATCATCTGCTAGCAAGGTTAAGGTTAGCTTGATTGTTGCTAATGCAATCATTAGTGAACACTGAGGAGCTTTTGGGACTGATACATAAGGTAAGCTTTCGGTATAGATCAACATTTTGCGATTTGTGTACATAGTTTATGGTTGAACTAAAATAACGTGATGTGCTGAAAATAATACCAAACCTTTTGTCACTATATTTATTTTAGCAGCAGTTTTAAAAAAAAAAAAAAAGTCAAATACATTACAGTCTGGTCACTGTACAATTTAAAAGTAAAGTGCTGGAGACCCCGCTGCCAATATTTTACTGTAAAACCCACAGGTTTTATCTTAAAGTTTGTATTGTTGAGTAATGTTCTGATGGCTTTTGGTTTTCTGTTTGGATTTGGTTTCAGATGTAGAGTGGGTTCTCCACCAATCGGAACATCTGTGGTGCAATCCCTGGCTCTTCCACTTTGGATGCTAAAGTGTCCTTGGGCAAAATAGTGAACCCATAATGGCACCCATCAGAGTGATTGTGCGTGTGACATTTAAAAAGTGCTTAAAGGCATAGGATAAAGCACTGTGTGAATGTAGCTTGTAGTAAAAAGCTCTTTGAGTGCACAGAATAGAAAGGTGCTATATACTGTGAGCACGAGTCCATTTACTATTCCCTTTTTGGACCTTTCTGTATTTTTGTTGAAATTTTGCTTGCCTTGTACTCCAATTGAGTCCTCAACTCCTCACATGTACTCACATAACAAATGTAGCTTCTAAAATTGCCTTTCATATTTTCTACAATGCTAAATATAAACAAAAATCTAAATTTGTTTGACAGTGGTCTGGCAGCACGAGGCAAAAAGCTCACAGCTGTCACTAAATGCTGCTAAATTCCTGGTTGATGCACAAGAACTGCATGTCATTGTTTTTCATCATCTGAGCCCTGTCCAAGACAAACTCATGAGAAAAGCACAGAATCACAGGTTATGAAAAAAATACGTCTTGATGCAGGACACCATCAGTCACAGTAATAAGCTGCTTTAAAGAAAAAAAATAGACTTTCAGGACCTTTTCGCTTTGGTGCACAAGAATTCAGCTAAAAATCACTGTTATCTTCTTTCTTCTTGCAGTAAGCAGCCAGCATGTCAGGAGCCAAGAAATAACTATAAAGGTGGTGCATTGTCAGAGAACAGAGAAAGAAACACATATTTCAAGCAATTAATAGACAAACAAAGTGATAGACATTAAAAATGATCTGTCATGCAGACAGGAAATGTCAGTGATTTACTAGAATTCATCTGCTGCGGAATGCGTCGCGGTTTTCATTTTCAGCCTGGACAGGCAGACTGCTGATCTGTAGGTGGATTCCTCTGTAAAATGAACTTTATATTTGTCATAGTCTTTCACAGCTGAGCTGATGTCACAGTCAATGGTGTCAGTTAAGTTTTTATTTCCGGTACAACGGCTGAGTGTTTACCATCTCAATCTTTTCTTGTTCATTTACACCAAATTGGGGGATAAAAAATTTCACTTTGCAGAAGTACTGCAGGTTTGAATCCAAAGTTTATGCTAAATATTTTTATTATGCACATATGGTTTGGGGTTTTTCTTTGTAATATTTCAGAACTGAAGGTGTCTGAAGATGGGGTTTTTTATTATGTAAGTTTACAGAGCCACAAGACTTGCGGACATCCTACCCAGACTACCTAACTTGAATAATGCTCACAGCAAAAAATGTAAAATTTAAACTCTTCCACCCCTTTGTGTTTTCAGTACAGGAGCAAAATATAGAATAGGAACACAGGAGATCATGCAAACTTCTCACTGTTTACTTCCTTCAGGCCAATTTCATTTGTTTCATCTGATCTGATCTAATCAGGATGATTTGGCTCACGCATTATGGCTCTCTGTGGGCACAAAATCTCTTCCACTGAAAGGCTGTGTGTAGAAGTGTACCTCGCTCAGGTCAGAAACCCAGCTCCAGGCAATAGGAGCAAGGCCAGTCAGTGATGCAGAGCAGCAGGAGTTCTGCTGCAAAATGGTAGAAGTGCGTGCACTCTGCTGATGATGCAGACATGGCTCACCAGGGGACTGATCCACGAGCCGAGTTCCTCCCTGGCTGTGATGAGGAAACTTGGGGACAGACAGTTCTGCTAATCAGTCAAGGAACAGATGTTGAGAATGAACCGACATGTTTAACTCCATCCGGAAAGTCCTTTTACAGATTCCCTAATGTGGAGACATGTTTCTTGCCATTCTGTTGTCTTACTGTTGTCTTTAATTAACTGGCTGAGTAAACCTGCAGGGAAGAGTTTTCTGGCTTTGGCATGGCAGATCTGGCTCCAGACCTTTGGAGCTCCATACTGATTGGTACTTTTGCAATTCTCCATCTCTCTGCTTATCTCCAAGGACCAGAACTATAGACACCTCGTTTTGACTGTATCTTGGGATGACGAATGCCATTACTGGTGGAACCATGAGAAGGCCTCATGCTTATCCACATAAGCTGAAAGAGAAAGCAGCCAACTAATTAAAAGACATTTTATAATTGAAAAAAGACTTATTTCACCAGTTTTCCTATAACAATAAATGGTAAGAAACCACTTGAAAACAAACACCATAATTATAGCTATGAATGGTTATCTTATAAAAGTTTCCATCATGCAGAACACAGGATACCCATCATACAATCAATCAAATAAAGTAGAGAGAACAGAAACAGCACTCTACAATGTTTCAATCAGGACCAACAGAGTATATCTGACAGCATGGCTGTAGACTGGGACCTACTGCCTTTCTCAAAGGCTAAGGTAGCAAAAACAGCAGCAAGACCCCAGTAGTAGAAAAAAATAGATTCAGACAAATCATAGAAAAGAGGAATAGCAATGGAGGGGTAGGTTACAATGTGGCTTGTACCTTAAAACAGCAACTGCAGGCAGACTAAGGACACCTAAATATCATCCCCAATGTGAAAATCACCCATTAAGCTGTATACAAACTGAAAGTGATTTGCAGAAATCGGCAACTGGAAACCAGATAAAGTGAATGAACTTTAATTCAATTCAGTTTTTTAATATAGTGCCAAATTACAACAACATATTGTACAGTAAAGACCCTACAATAATAGAGAGAAATCCCCAAAATTAAACAACCCCTTTTAAGCAAGCACTTGGTGACAGTTGAAAGGAAGAACTCCCAGTAGGGAGGATGGCTGCTCCTCCCTCAGTAGCACCAGGCTCAGGGAGAAGCAGCCATCTCCTGTGATCAGCTGAATGTGAGGAAGACAGAATAAAAGACACACTGTGGAAGAGAGCCAACCACGAGTAAAATACCCGCTGGCAACCAGATGTGGTTAGGATCTATGATAAATTGACAAGCAACTGAAGGGATTACCAGTGGGAGTAAAGAATACCTTTAATTTTAAGATAAGATAAGGAACTTCATTGTCATTGTAGTTATACAACAAAATTTGTTTGGTAGCTCACAGAGGCCAGCAGCAATAAAACAAGAAGCAGCATAGTAACATAATAACCATAGTAAACGTAGTAAAAGTATAAAATATAAAGTATAATTGACATATGACCCGGTAGTAAGTACGTCAGAGTGTCACCTTCGTAACCAAAGCCCAAAATGTCAGAAGTCAACCAGCTGTCAGCTTCAAAGCAAAGCACGATGAGCGATTCACTTCCAGTGTGGACAGCTGTAGACAGCACTGACTGTGTGCTGAGGTGGGTTTTGTGGTTTGCCTGAATTAATGCAATAATCCATTTCTGAAGACAATTTCTGTTCACTTGTATGAAGTCAAAGTTAACGTTGTGCAACTTTGGTTCAACTTGTGCTCGCATATGAAATCCATGCTGTGTTGAAAATAAACAGTACACAATTGTCCACCACTAGCTACACCTGACCACTGATAAGAAAGCTCTATTGATTTCAAGCTGTTTTCTTGTAAGGAATTTAAAACCAGCTGCCTCTTCACCATTTTTTCCAGATTAATAAAAAATGTGTTTTTGGTTAGGATGCAAGGTCAAGTGTCCAACAAGGTCTTATCTTAGTAAAATGATTTGACTGTTTTTAGAGTGAAGCCTTAAGAAGGTGTAGAGAATATTGGCTGCTAGCAGTACATCAAATAAAACCATTGCTGTGTATTTACTTGCACAAATACTCTGCGTATTTAAGTTTTCACCTTTGTCCGATCAAATCCATACTGAATTTTGAAGAATTTGCCCTTTACTTCAAATAAATTCAAAGAAAACCTTGAAGGGCTTTTTAGATTTATCTTGTTTGAAAAGATCCGACGCATTTCCACAATAGCCCAATGAAGAAACATTTTGAGCCTAAAGAATAAAAAAGATTTGATTCAGGACTGGTTTTTGGTTGGAAGTGCATTACTTGCCCTACTAGTAGAGTTATTTATACGCTTAAAGACCCCTGTGGTTGTAGATCGTGTATGTGGGAGAACAAAACAAGGCAAAAAGTAAAACTTTAGATCCCAGAACAGAAAGTGCAGAGAAAACGAGCCCAACTTCACATTTTCTGGAACAGAGACACACATTTTTTTCCTGGCTGACAATAAATTCCCAAATGCGAATTGGCAATCTGGGTGCATTGCTTTGGAAAAGCAAAGTCTTTTTGGATGACTTAATAATTACATTCGCATTAATAAATCGATTTTTGCTCGTGATCGGTGTGCACATATCGGCTTGATGCAATATGTGTTAAAGAGTTACAGAGTTTAGAGATAGTGGAAATTTATTGGACACATTTTGCTGGATTCTCACAGAATCTTCTGATCTTACATGAAATGCAGCAAGAATCAGAAAGCATGTGTGCGAAACTGACTGCAAGAATTGGTGCTTGATATGAGTGACAAGGCTGATTATTTCATGTTTACCGACTCCTCATTACGTTTGTTTACTCTGATGAAGGCATGAGCTGAAATATTGAGTGCTGTTTTTCGCTGCTGTTTAAAACAAGGTTATTTAAAAAGAAAAAAAATATACACAGTGGGTCATGTGCTCCTGCTGGATAAAATATAATACCAGCGACAAAAACATACTAAGGAGTGACTAATTAAAACAACTTGATAAGACACTGAAAATAGTACCAGTGAAAACATCAAGGTTATGTTGCTGTGTGTTTACATGTTTCTGTAGAAGCTAAGAAGTGACAACCCTCAAGACTGAACTCTGTTTCTATGTAGTATTATTATTCAAACATAGGCTCACTGTAGCTCACGCATAGTATTAACACTCTAAATTTAATCAAAATTAGCCTGAAGGTAAAAATAAAACATACACCAGCTTCAGTTCTCCTTCCCTGTCTTCACATCTGCTGCTTTTAAAAAAACACATTAAGCAATTGTATAAAGTGATTAATGTAGCCTCCATATGTGATATGTACAGTGGCATATTTTTTTCTGTACACAACCTCTGTACACAACCACAATGGGCTTGAAATGAGGCAATCAAAATGTGACCAGCTATAATTCAAGGGGTTTGAATATTGGGTTATCTATTTGGAAAATACAGACACTTTCCCCTGATTTTTACAATCTCAAAAGACAGTTGACTGTAAGGCAGTTCTGTGGTCAGGTGTCCTTTGCCATTTCCTAAATAGATTAAGGAAACAAAAAGTCTTGAGTTGACTTCCAATTGCTGAATTTGCATTTAGTAGCTGCTCACGGGATCTCTCAGTATGTGGCCCCGAGTGACATTAAAGGGCATCATTACAGTTAAAAAATAAAAATATAAAATGAACAGTAGCACCACAAAGGCCTTGAAGAGCACAGAAAGAAACCTGAAAATACATAGTTGCGGAATTATTTTTGTGGTAAGGAAACGAAAAAGCCTTCACCATATCTAGCCAGTCTAATGCTCTCCAGGAGTTATGACTGTTCAAGTCTACAATCAAGATGGCTTCAGGAGTGTAAAGCTGAGGGCAATGCTTCAAGATGCACTAAGATTAGAAAGCTTGCCCAGTTTGAGACCAAGAATAATTGCACACAAAATTTCTTTAAGCTGCTAAGCATGGTTGTGCAGTGGTGGTTAGCACCATCGCCTCACAGAAAGAGGGTCCAGCGTTTGAATTTACTAGTGCATGTTCTGCCTGTGCTTGAATAGGTTCTCCTCAGGTACTCCTCCCCAAGTCTAAAGACATGCATGTTAGGTTAAATAGTGATTCTAAGTTAGTTCTCTCTGTGTTATCCCTGCAATAGAAAAACCTGCCCAAGGTCTGTTTTCACCCCATGACAGCAGGTGTAGGCTGCAGCCCCCCTGGAACCCTGAATTGGATAACCAGAAAAAGATGGATGGATTCCCTCAAACTAGGCCTTGTGAATGAAATTAATCACATATTAACTGATGGTTATTAGGCAAAATAATAATAGTAATAGCAATAATAATAATAATAATAATAATAATAATAATAATAATAATAATAATAATAATAATAATAAATTAAAAAATGTCTCTTTATTGCACACACCACAAAATTAGTTAAACCCAGTGGAAAGTGTTTTTAAATCCGAAATGCTACATGGCCTAAAGCTGAAATTCCTCATTGTCAATTAAATCTAATTCATTTTAAACCCATTGAAGTGGAGGTTTTAAAAAAGAATGTATTCAGATAACTGTTCATATACAGTATCTGATCCGAATAGATTTCCAATGTTACTTCAGTATCAATCACTGAATAAGTCTCGGAGCTTTCAATAAAATGGCCTTTAAATATTTCGTGTATTGTAAAGGCAAGAGCCTGTTGTTTCTGACATGCAGGTTCAACTAGCCAAACTAGCGCTAATCTGTCTGTTCGTTTCATAAAGTGCAGCAGACAGCCCGGGCTAACAAAACGAGGAGCCGTTGGCTAAAAAGCTAAATAAATAAACAATGACTCTACTTCCTAACTAGTTAGACTTCTGAGGGTTCTAGTATGTAAATACACAACATTAAATAAACAGCGTTTCAAATTACCTTTACAGAGATTCTTTTGCCCCCCGTTGAACCGCCCAACACTTCACTATTCGGGATACCCAAGGCTACATAAGCATGCGCACCGCGGCGCACGTCACGGGCGTGACGTCAACGCGCTCCAATTCAAACTTCAGGAAACGAAAGTGTCGTTTAAAAACGGTCTCGCCACAAAACAGACAATATTTAGTGGATAACTTCCGTCTCCGTGTTCTATTTGTAAGTATTAAATATTTAAATATTTTCTTTGGTTGTGTGTGCATGCCTATAACGTTTGTTTTCAACACTACATGTACGACAGAAAAAATAATATTACGTTAATTTGTGTTTGCTAGCTGCCATTGACATGCGCACGAGAATTGGTAGTGTAATCAGCTGTCATGTTTTTATTTTATTTTTCTCATGTTTAATTAGCATGAAAGAATTTTCTTTTCTTGGCACTATGCAAGGTAAATGTGAGGAATTAAACCTATTCCAATATTTCAATAAATGAAATTGAAAAAAAATGTAGGAAATGTTGATGTTCATTGAAAGCACGACGGGTGTGTCGATTTTGACTCAACTCGCTTTTGTAAATTTATTATTAATAGTCAGTTCCACTTCTGTCTCTGTTTTTCATTTCGCTGTGTTCATAGCTGAGGGTGTGTTTTGAGCTGCTCTTCACTTGGAGTGCTTGCACGAAATTCTTTGATTCAAATTAAACTGCATACCTTCTGGTGGATTCAACACCAGCACAGTCACTTTACTTTTCTTCCCAGAGCACTGCACTTAGTAACAACAGAAGCAGCCATGACATCTAAAAGTGCCAAAGAGACCATAGTTGCCAAGTTGGGTTTCAAATCCAGCAGCCCTGGCTCCAAGGCTGAGGCAGAGCTGGAAAAAGTCAAGAAAGAAAATGCTCACCTGAGAAAAAAGATTGATGACCTGGCCAAACGGCACATCAAACCGCCCGATGCGGACAAAAGCAAGCTGCTGGAGGTAAAAGGAAATCTTGGCTTTCTCAGTAACATTAAGCACCTGTAGCACTTCCTTGTTTTTTTTATATATATGTGTGTCTAATATTGGTTGTTTCAGAGGATTCTTTCCCTCGAGACCTTGAGAGAGAGGAACAACCAGCAGTTGCTGGTGAAAGAGCAGGAGCTGGAAACTCTGAGACAGCAGCTGTCAGCTAAAGGAGGAGAGGTACACACAACACCTCTCTACAGAAATACACAGTTAAAAATCACATATCCAGTCGACTCTTATAGCTCTATCCATCAAGAAGTCCTCTGTGAACGTGGTCAGATAGTTGGACACTTTTCTGCTCAGAATGACAAGATAGACTTGCAGCTGTATCTTTGAGAGTACTCGACTTTTCAAGATATGTTGCATTCGTGGCATTGTATTGGTGGCATATGTATTGCTAGCAGCAGACAACTGTCAAAAAGAGAGAGGAAAAAAACTGTACTAGAATTCCAGTAAGCTGCCACAAAAACAGTTGGGGGGAAATGGCTTCTATCTCATCTTGACAGCAGCTCAGCAAAGTGAAGTTTTGACGACTAACAGAAACGGCATACTAACACATGGTGTTATGAGCTGTTCACTTGACTCATAAGCTATCTGTCTGCAGTGGGTCTTTTTGCGTGGATTAACATTCAAAACAAGTTACTGCTATGCTGTAGACTTTGCTCTTGTCTATTTTTGAAGTTCTGTTGGTGTTTAATTTGGGCTAGCTGGAATAACTAAACATGGAAATGACACACTCTGACAAATAGAATATCAATATTTTATGTAACCCAGACATTAATCACATTTGCCTTGCGGTTGTTAACCTTCATTAAGAAATGCACTTTAAAAAAAAAAAAAAAAGAAGGAAAGAAAGAAATTGGAGCTGCTGTGTGGACCAGCCAGCTGTGCTATGTCAGTTGTGTGAAGGGGATAATTGCCTGGAAAACACAAACCATCCCTGCTTAAAGAGAATTGTGTTGTTTTGGCTACAGGTTGTTTTGGAGGCTAGTCAAGTTGTTGTTTGCTTCGTGTTGTTTTGTGTGCATTTCAGGTGGTGGCGTCGCTGCAAGCCCAGCTGGAGCAGCGGAGGAAAGAAGCAGAGCAGAGAGATGCGTTGTTCCAGAGTTTGTCACAGGAGACGGAGAATCTGAAAAACAAGCTGGCCACTGTTTCTGCCCGATGTCAGACTCTGGAAACCCAGGTGGCGGTAGTTTGATATTATAACCTCTGATTTTATTAGCCAGGGTCAGTGTCGCCTTTTACAAACGGCCAGTTGCCTTACTAATCTGTACTCTACTCTAGTTGTTTTTAAAATCTACTACTACAGTGGTATTCGTTTTATTACACTGATAAGCGCATACCACTGTCCCCTAAGGTAAGTCTTTGCAATGCTCAGAGAAACTGTAAAAAACAAAAAAACAACCCAGGAGCAACATCTCAGACTCTACAGCCCTCACTGAACTTGTTAAATTTTCAAGTTCACGATGACACTTCAGTCTTTTTCTAATTGTATGGCTTGCTTGGAAAGGTTTCCAGCAGAAAAGACTGTTCTCTCTAAAAGTAATATGGCAGCACAATTTAGTTTTGCAAAATTAGATCTGAGCAAATAACAAGACTTTGGAGGGACAAGACCAAATGCACAGCGCCACATTTGGTGAAAACCAAACGCAGCATATCAGCACAAACTCCTCGTATCAGCTGTCAAGCATGGTGATGGAGGGGTGATGATTTGGGCTTGTTTTGTAGTCACAGAGCCTGGGCGCTTTGCAGTGATCGAATTGACCATCTGTCTGACAGTTAAAGCTTGGCCTAGATTGGCTTACGCAGAAGAACAATAGTCCCAAATCTGCAACAGAATAGCTGTTCAGATACAGTGATGTAAGAGACTGATAAAGTTATGCAGAAAGCAATTACTTCAATCTTTTGCTGCAAAATGTGGTTCTACAAGCTACTTAATCGCAAGTTCTATTCAGTTTTTCCCACACAGTGTTTCTACATTTTGGCTTCCTTTTTGTTAAATAAATACACGGTGTAAATATATCACATCTTGTTTTTTATCTGAGGCTTTTTAAAAATGTAGAACTTGACAAGAACCTAACTTTTTTTTTAATTGTCTTAATTTGTAAAACCCAACATGCACTTTTTTTTTTTTTACTGTGACTGAATGCATTTATGAGTACGCCTTGGCTAGCACAAATCATTTTATTTGAGTGTGAAGAAAAAGAGAAAAACTTGAGGAAAAAGTTGCACCCTCTTTGTCAGAAATCGCCAAGGAACAGAGTTGCTTGAGTAGTTATATCCCTTCCTCTGACAGCAAATTTTCCCCCTGGTCTCGGATTAAATCCTGCAACAGCTTCCTGTCCTCTGCCTCCCATTCTAATATCCTCCTCTGATTTATTTTTTCCCTTCTTTTGTATCTATAGTGCTGATGCATTAGAGCTATTTCTTCTGTTTTGTAACAATCTGGTCAAATTAAATTCAGTTTTAGCTGTTGCTTGACTTGTGTTACAAAACTGGAGGCTGACTAAAAGTAAAATATAAGTGTAATATTTGCTCATGATAAGGCATTTGTTTTGATCAGAGGTTGATGCACCTTAGACTTTCCCTCACATTTCACCAGAAGCTTTTTCTCTTCTTTTATTTATTTATTTTTCTTCAATAACTACTTCATGAGATGAGGTTTGTTTGAAAATCCAAGTGCAGCTGTTTATTTGTCCATTAGGTGGCACTGTGTGACCTCCAATTATATTCTTCATCATCTGACATTAGCTGCAGCAGATTTACTAATTTGTTCTAATGAAAGTCTCAAATTACACATTGCTTATAATGAAAATGTTTTTCCCTTTGTCTTCTTTGCCAGCTATTAACACCCCTGGCAGTATCACAGCCTTTACAATAGTGTCATGAAAGACAAAATAGCATCTTTGTTCAAATAACACTTTGACTAAAGCATCAGATGATTCATATTCAGCAGTGTGAGAGCCTTCAGTGAATCTGCAGGTGCCACTTCCCTTGTCACTGTAGGCTCTTAAAGGTAGCCCTTTGATGCTTTGAGTGCAGCAGGTCCTGCTGCCCATCAGGATTCCTCTTGGCTTCTGAAGAGGCTTTGGTGGCAAAAATCACAAGTAGGGACTTGAGGAAGACTCAGTCATGTCATATCTCCCTTTATGGACAAAAGTACCTTTCTGGAGGTGGGGGTGCTGAAGCCCTGCTCATAGTACTACAAACATAAAAATCAATTCAGCCTGTGTTTTAAATGGAGTTCACCCGCAGTATATTTTATCAAACTCCTGCTGTTTTAATCATAATCCGTTACACACAGACACACACACACACACACACAGAAAACATTATTCAGTGATGTACAAAACAGCACTATCACAAAATTTATTTTTTATCTCCTTGCTCTCCATTGTGGGTCAAATATTACTCAAAATCAAAAGTAGTTTTCTGTTTCTTTTTTTTTTTTACAAGAAGCCCAGAGATTTCTTATTTCTTTCTTCTTCTTTTTTTTCCTTTTTTGTTACTCATGAAGGTCACCAGAAGGGTTGTAATGCTGGTTGAATGTAAATGGTCTTAGATTGTTTTTATACTGTTTCAAGTCTAACTTGAGTCCAAGGCTGGAAAGCATTACAGTGCAATACTTGAATCACTTGATATGTGGGAGGAGTAGTTGGTACTTGTTGCCTTTGTAGTCTTTTAATGCAGAGCTCTATGGATTTTTATTTTATTTTTTTTAATTCTTATGTCTTAATATCTTCAAGGTTATGTTTTGTGTTTTTTACAGCAATATTCTCCACTTCGTTTAGCAGGTTTTACATTACTAGATATAATCTGACCATGCCACCTATTTCTCTTCTTCTTGAATTTGAAAAAGCTGTTAGTGGGCATAGTTTATGGGCTGCACATTCAAATCCATCACATTGCTCACAGAGCTTTAGCACAGAGATGATCATTTAGATGCATACTCCAACAGCGCTGTGAAGGTTTTATAGGAGCTGCTGGTGGGATCGGCCATGTAGGCATCAGAGTTAGGGTGACAGAATTAGGAGATGACTGTGTCTCTAGCGATGAATAGAATTTGCGCCAGATTTGATATACTCGTCTCTCACATGGATCTATTAAAACCAGTGCTTGTGCTGATAATTTGCGATAGTGTTTTTCTTTTCATTGTCATTTAGAAGATGGAAAAACCTAAACCCGCTACACCTTTGTTGTCTCAACCTTGTATAACCTGAAGTTTTTAGTGTCTGAGTATTTGCCCTTGAAGCTGGATAAACAGAATAACAAAAATGCAGCACATACAACTCAGCTGACCTGCAGTACTATAAAACCAGAGGATGCTCTGAGAGTGCATCCTTCTGTTTTCCCTTCCTCTGCATGCTGCAACTCTCCACCAAGTTTCATTGTCTTCGGTTTTTGTGCAATCTCCTGGCAAATGGACAGACAAACAAGCTGCAATCATCACGTGATTTGGTTCTTGTATTGCTGGAGGAATGACAGGGTCTCTTTATTTTCTGAGAGCTTTGGCTGCCTTGACTTGAGCCACTTTTTTAAAATTCACCTTTAAGACTCTGCTATGTCCAGAACAATTATAGTAAAAGGAAGGCACAGGTGCAGACAGCAGCTCCACAGCTCGGATGCATATTGCATGGACCTTTTATTATTAGGATTTGCTAATACAAATGAAACCCAATCTTTTCTTAATAAAAGTATTAATTTTTTTATGATGGCTAGATCAGATATAAGTGTTGATGCTAATGCTACATAAATCCAACTCGAGTGAACCTAAAGATGTTTTCTCTTTTCAGAATGGACAGGCACCTGCTGCAGACCTCGTAATGATACAAGATCAACTGAAAGATGTGAGTCCAGCAAGATGATGTTCACCTATTTGTAACCGTATCATCTGTATCCTGCTACCGAATGATGTGCTCATGAATTTGAGCAGCTGAAAAGTTCACATATAGTGTGTAAGATGCAGTTTGTCATTGTAGGCTGTGTCTCTCTCCCTACCAGGCTCTGGAGAAGAACCAGCAGTGGCTGGTGTACGATCAGCAGAGAGAGGCCTATGTGCAGTCTGTCCTGGCCCGTACTTTAGAGCTGGAGCAGCAGCTGGCTCAGGCAAAGCAGCAACAAACCAAACAAGAGGCCAGTCCAGAGGGTAGGAAGTGTGGGGGGAACTGAATTGGCTTTGCTCACTATTCCCTTATTATTCACAACAATCATACAGTAAATGGAAAATTTTCTTTTGGCCTAACAAGCAGCTTTTTTTGAGACACATATGGCATGGAAAGTGAAGGGGGCAAGCCAGGAAAATGAATGTACTTTGGAGATTTTTGTTTTTAAGTTAAATAAAATGCAGCAACAGGCTTTGAATTAGAAAAGAATTTAATGGGTAATAATGTCGGAATAAAAATGTGTTCAAATCCAGTAGCAGTCAGGATTGAGCTTTCCATACAGCTTTCACAAAGATAATCCTAACATTTTCACTGCAAATAATGTTTTTATTAGCTTCTTCGTTTGCTTACTAACACTTCTTGTCTCAGCTCCTGCCAACTTGGCAGATCCAGAAAAGCATTCTCAGCTGAAAAGCCAATATGACCACTTGGTGTCTGGGATGCAGAAAGACCTGGAGAGCCAAAAAGAGCAGGTTACCAGAGCCAGACAGGAGCTCGGTGTCCATCGGGAGCAGGTAAATGCCAAACAGATTTCACGTAATCACCATTTACTCATTTTGATTAACAACTTTGCCAGCTTGCCCCCCTTTCTTTATATATTCTCCATGTTGTGGCTTGTGCTGCTCATGCTGATAATTCTTTCAGTCTCTATCAAACAATGTGCAAATTCACATCTATTTAAAAGAAAGCAATTGGGCTAGTTTCACTGAGCATTTCTTGAATTCAGATGTCTTTGTAATTGAGCTAAAGCATTCCTTTAAAGAACGAAGAAGGTGAAATGTGTAAAATATCCTACAATTTGCCTTGTCCGCACCTGGTAGGCCTTGAAAGCTCAGGCTGAGCTGCACTCTCAGCGGGAGCAGGTCACCAGGGTTCAGGAGGAGATGTTGGCACTGCAGAGGAAGTACGACGACAAGTGCAAAGAGCTGGAGGAGGCAAAGATGGATCTGCAGGCAGAGCGACTTAGCAACAGGTAAAGAAAGTCCTAGCACCTAACTAAAGCGGATGTGGCCAAACTAAAAGTTAAATGGGACACTTCCTTTGAATAAACAGTTGGTTGATTTATTTATGGATTCCAACTGGCTTTGCAACTTATGCAAAAGAAGAAGAATACAGAGGGGAGACACTGAAAAGCCTTTAAGAATCCACACATAGTGACTGTTAATGGCTTTAACTGCTGTAAAGCACTACAAATATGAATATTGCTGATACTTCTATGGAATAAATAAACCATTCATCTAGACATGCAGTCTGTGAGGAGAGAAAGGTGTCGTCTGAGCGTGCAGACAGAATGAGGGTGGAACTGGAGAATATGGATATCAGATTGGAGGAGGAGAAGAAGAGATCTGCTGAGCTTCTATTGCAGGTGAGATTCCCATTCAGTGTCTTGTCTCCTTTAGTCACTATTCAATAATATTTATTTATTTATCAAAGTCTTTCTTTCAAAACATTTGTAATGCTAAAAAAAGTCTGCATTCATAGGGTTGCATATAAAATGGAAAGACCTCATCCATTAGCAATTATATTTAATAAGTAAAGTGCAAGAGCACAATAGATGTACCAGCATATTTAAATAAAATACAGCTCCAGGGTTATCTGAAAAGAACTGAATGATAGCATGTGTGTTACTCTTTAATGGTGCTATACAAGTGTGTTTGCCTTGCCTTGATCATGTGCTTCACAGGTAAATATGCTGCAGAAGTCCCTCCTGAGCCAGAAGGAAGAGCAGAGAAGAATCGCAGCACTGGAGCAACAGGTAACACTCTGCGTTTACATTTTACCCAAATTGTTCCTATTGATAGAAATCTTTGTTTTGTAATTGAGTGTTGGATTTATTAAAACAAATATATAATCACTAGGAACTGTGAGAAGTCAAAAAAACTGAGATCAGTAATTACTGATTGCACAACCTTAATGTTCACCACCCACTTATGAGTGGAAAATCTGTCAGCACGGCCCTTCTGGGTAGTATGTGATGTGGAGTTGTAACAGTTTTGAGCAGTGTTTTTTAAGTGTTGCAATCCAAACTGTTCCCACTTGTGCTCTCTACTTCCTGTTTATTTCTGCCCCTCCTAAGATCCAACTCTCTGCCAAGGACTTTGAGAATGAAAAAATTGATCATCAGAGCATGCAGCACCAGTTACATAAGGTGCTGAAGGAGCTTCGCAAGGCCCGTGATCAGATTGCAAAGCTGGAATCTGCTGTAAGTGTTAGACTTTAATAATGGGGAAGAAATGTGATGGTTCTTGTTGAACACTGGCATTCAAGACTTCAGTCCCATTTTTGTATCCAATTAAAGCACCAGGGCTAAATGAATGTATTGTCATGTTTTGTGTTTCAGAAGCAGCCAAATGCTCGCTTTTCAGAGCCCAGCTCGTATAATAGCCTCGAGTTTGAGCGTCTCACTATTGAAAACCCTCTTGGCCCTACATCCCCATCTAAAGTCACCAACCTCCTGGACGAGAGTTTCCTGGAGTGCCCAAAGTGTCGGGCCCCTTATCCCACCAGTCGTCACAGGGAGCTGCTGACTCACATCGATTACTGCTTTGCGTAAGCTAACACATCAGTCTAGATGAGTGATTCTCAGTGTGCATGTCCGGACCTCCACTTAGTCAAAGGGGTAAAAACAAACACAAGAATCACTCTACAAGATTTCTGATTCATTCAGGAAATTTGTGTTTTTGAATCTAGGTAAAATAAAACAATGAACAGGCAGTTTTAGACACTGACTCTACAAACATAGCACTGATAACAGATTATAAGATATTTCTTAAAGTCACTGGAGACCACTTGCATTCGATCCTGTTCTTTTATGGCAAAGTTAGAAATACCGCCTTAATGATAATTTAACATAAATGTATAAAATATTCATTTATGTAAGAAATCATGGGACATATTGTGCATTATTTTCCAATAATGATGGGATCTATGGTGTCCATTTAAAAATGATTTTTTTTTTAAATTTTATAACTGTGTTTTGGCTTTTTTACTCTTTTTCTTTTTTTCATTCAATATCCAAACAGGTGCGAGACTTGAATGCTTGTGTAGATATGTTTTTTGTTTTGTTTTTTAAATGGAAGGGATTTGAAGGATATTCTTAACATGCAAATCACTCGAACATATACTCCAGCTCTTCTTGCAAGTAGAAAATCACCAAACATTTCCTCATTTACAGTAAAGAAAAAAAAAAAACCTTTAATACTCCATCCATATAGTTACATCTGGGGCCTCTCTGTTTAGATTTTGCTGTTTATTAAACTCTTGGTGAATTCAGTGTTGTTTTGGTGTGTATGTGTGTGTGTATATATCACAGTATTTATTGTTGTGTTTTTGTTTTTAATTGGTGAACTACTGTCTCTTTTCAGTGATTTAGTTTTATTTTGCTTCAGTATGTATCACCAGACAATGTTTTGCATTTGTAATGGCCTTCTTTGTATCGAGGGAATATTGTTAATATTATTTTGCATAAAAGTTTACAAGCCTGTCTAATATACTCCACTGATGAAACAGCTAAACGCACATTTTCTAAACTCCTCTTCTTTTCCCTCCATCATCAGCGGCAGCAGTAGTCGTGTTTCTTTTTGCCTGGCTTTATGCCATGTTATGTTACCTAATTAGCCATGTGTTTTCAGTTATGTCAGTGATGTTTATACGATTGCTAAAGCTTTTCTATGTTTAACATGTAAACAGCTGTGTAAAGTATCCCAAACCATGACCAAGTTTTTCTCCCAAAGCTGATCGCATACTTTTATTTGCCTGAACTGAACCAGACTTAAAATGTACAACAGTCGGGAGCTTATCTAGTCACATGTGGGTGGTTGTCCCTGTATTCTTTCCTGTTCAAGTGAAGCTCACTTCCATCTCCACCTTGACTTTTCAAGCCTGCGGCCATCTAAAGCTGGAATGAGATTGCATGAGTTAATTCCTTGTACTAAACTATTTATGGCAGGGATTACCAAAGGTCCTCCCGGTAGGGGGAAAAGTGGTTAAGGTGTCTATTCTAGCAGCCTTGGCAGTGTGACCAGTTGACATGAGACAAACACTGCTGTGCATCTTATATGTGGTTGTTTTGATTTGGGCTTGATCTCATAGAAGATCCAAGAGTCCAACTTTTATCAACAAGTTTACCTGTGTTTTTTATTTTAAACCTGATTTATTTTAATCATGTACACCAAAGTAGTTTTGCCATGATCTGTACTGTACTGTACAAAAAATGTGCAATAAAGATGTAAATCTCTTCCCAGCACATCCTCCCCTGTTTAGTTTTTCTTTCGTTTATTTAGTTGTTGATATTTTGGAGGGGTTCATATCAATCTATACTACAAGATCAGTTGTTTTCCAGACAAACTTTAACCTATGCAAATGTCAGCTAGCATGTTGCTATTTTGCATGTACAGTGTTCACAAAGCTTATCAGCTAAAGCAGGGCTTCTTGTGTTATTTCTTTTTATGGCAACTTCACTTGCAGAAGCATAAAGAAGTTCACACCCCATGCTTACTAATTTAGTAATTAGTACCCATTTTTAAAAAAAACAAAACAAAAAAAAACAAGATGGTAGCATCAATTTCTTGTTTTCCACAAAAATCATATTAAATAAACTGATGTTCACCTCTGATCAGAATGTGCAGTATGTGTAAATTATAAATATATTTCCCATTTTTCCATGCTAGTTGCTTAACAAACATGTAAGAAGCCATTGCTAGAAGCTTAATTTGTACCGTCGTGTTTTTTCCCTTTTGCTTTGTTTTGTTGTAGCACAATTATAAAAGATTTAAAAAAGCAAAAAATTCTACTTGGCTGTACTTTTGATGTGTTTTGTCTGACTGAATTCAAAAGCAACGACATGAATTCATTATTTGCGATCCAGGAACGTAGATAAATATTTAAAGGGCAATGAAGAATGAAGTGAGCCACAATGGTATGAATGTTTTATTTCAAAAACTGGATCAAGAAGCACACATCATACGAAGAAGAAACAACTTAACTGCTCTTTTATGACCCTATAAATATATAGCACATAAGCGAATGTGTATCTGTGCATGTATAGTTAAAAAACAATATCTCCTCGAGGACTGCAAGATACTGTGTGTTCGTTAAGAACACTGAACCAGTGTTTTCTTTATAATAGACATGGTGGTTCTTACCCAGAGCTGCAGTACTGCTAAAAATCCAGGTTAACAGATAATTGTTTGTCACATTGAGAGAGAGCTGATTGGTTGATTACATAATTCTGTCATTCTGATTGTTTTTTTTAATGGTACACATGAGAGAATATAGGTAGGGAACAACAACCATCTTTCCTTTTAATTTGAGATTGCAGCTATATAAATGTGACTGTTCATAGTTCAGTTTTGGTTAATTTTTAAAGAAGAATGTTCTGCTTTTTTATAATAGAGATGGTGACAGAAGAGGTGACTAAGCAGTGAAGATTCAATCCAAGATCAGCAAAGTGTCACTGTGGGTCAAGAGATGTGCCACTCTCACAGAAGCCTGCAACACAAGGGAGAGAAGTACCACTATTAACTATATGGTAGCTTAAACGTCTTTATCTCCTGCATGCATTAGTACTGAGCGTTTTATTTTCCTATATTTCTGAAAATATTGGCAATATAGGCTGGGCAGACACTGACCACAAGAATTTTCACCTTTTAATTTAGTCAATTATTCACTTGGTCTTTTACCCTATTGAATGACGGACTGATAAAAGCCATAGATCAAAGAATCAAAGCATAGTCAACCCACCGGTGTGTGCAACCCGTCTGTATTTGCCCAACAGACAGAGGTCTGTCTTCTTCTGGAGGACAACTGGCTGGTCTTCTGGCCTCAGGCCAGTTGGGTGACGAGAGAATATGAAGGAGTACCCATCTAGGCAAGTGCCATCAGCGTCCACTAGTCTGCAGGAGTAGTGGACTGCGTAGTTGTCATAGTCAGTGTCAATAACCCAGTGGTCATCATCTAAGAGCATGGAGAGTGTGGAGGAGACGGAACAGGAGAGGTTACTTTTGCAAAACCAAAATCATTTACAAATTTTCAACTTACATACTGAGAAAAACAAAAAACAACAAAGAAAGTATGAAGCCAAAATAACAGAAAAAAAAATATATGTATGTATGTATATTTTTTTCACTTTAAAAAAAACACTAAAGTAAAGATTTTTAATAATACTGCTGTTTGATCCAGTGGTGGATACTGATATTTTAGTGATTGCATCCCATGTCTAAACTTATTACTTAACCTCCTTTTTCTTTAATAACACAGTAAATACATAGTCATAGCCTGACATTAAAACTGAACTCAACAAAACACTATTCATTTTCCAGTGTCCGGGGTCACGAATTAAGTGCAGCAGTTGATAATTATGTTATATTATCAGTTGGCCTAAGGTCAAAACCCCCCCTTGGTTGTGACTATCAAGTAACAATTACAGTGTCTGGCCGTTCATTGTTGAAAGGATTTCTTTTTAAAGTCTGAATAAAGACAAATTTGATTCAACATGAAAGTTAAAGGTGCTTCATAACTTACTTCCTGTCTGCAAGTAGGATGCAGCTCCCCAGTACTTCATCTTAAACTTTGCAGGGTCAGCAGTCTCCTCGAATGTGGCAAACATGTGGGCACACATCTCCCAGTTGCTAGAGGTCAAACAGAGAGAATAAGTCATTACAAAAAAATGTGAGACAAAAAAAATCACATATTGCAAATTGCACACGTTCAAAGCAAAAGCCTCCACAGAACAGAGCCTACTTGAGGATGATGACTCTGCCCTGGGCGGTGGCAGTCATTTTGCCATCTTCTTCAATATTTATCTGGGCCACGATGTTGTCAAGCAAGAACAAGCCTTCTGGATCCTTCTTCCCTACAGCATACCATGTCCCTGCATACTACGAGTAGAAGAACACATTAAAGAAAAATCACAGTGGAATAGTACTGCTCAGAAATTATGTAAAACTTTTTTTTTTTAAATAACAACATAGTTAATATTTTTCAACTCACCCTAGTTTTGTCAAAATTCTGCATGACGTTGATGTTGGCTACCTGGCAGTCCTGTGCCCAGGACAGTGCCAGGAGAGAGAGGGCTACAACGTACCGAAGCATTCTACCTCCGAGGAAAGAAGAAGAGAAAGAAGGGCACAGACCACAGAAAGTTAGAGAAAAAAAGAAATACAGACGTGCACACTGCACTGCAAGTCCTCAAGACAAGCAGAATGTAATGAAACTCCAAAAAGTACTTCCACAGGGCTACAATAGTGTTTAAAAAATAAAAGCAATACCAGAAAAAATTAGATATCTTTAAATATTTGACTAAAAATGTAAAAGCAAAAAACCCCCAAAACAATCCATATGAGTGTGTACCTTGATACCACAAAGACTCCAAAGAAATCCTCTGATTTTCAGTCTGGACTGGCCTTAAATACGGCTGGCCAGTATTACATAATAACTTCTGGAGACCCAGAGCGCCCCTGCTTTCCCCACAGCGAGTTTGCCTTCCATTGGACAAACATTTACATAACCACAGACCCCACTCCTATTGATTTGTATTCTGCACATTTGGTGGACCACCCCTCCCAATCTCCACCACAATATCTGTTTTTTCACTTATTGCTAAAGGATTCCTATTTTTATCAATGCAATGACTGGTAGAACCAGGAAGATCAGATCTACATGTATATGTACACATGTTGCACACGCTGAGAAAACAGTTTGTCACCAGACCTGTATAGTTTTTCAAAGAACTAACAGCTCGTGTTTTCTCAGACTTGACTTTAATGAGTGAAATATTTTTTGTGTGGATAGATCCATGTTGTTTGTTTGAAGAAAAATCACAAAATTCTTTTTTTGAGGGGGGGGGCCTCTTTCTGTATTTGCCAAAGAAATCATAAAACACACTTTGACCAGCATCTGTGTTATTGCATCAGTTGTTTTCGTCTTCCAGCTCCGTGTTTGTGTAACTGGAGCTCAGAGTCCACACTCGGCAGAAAATAATCAATGTGAAATAAAGGTGATTACGTCTTTTCTAAAAGCAAAGTCTGGAGTTTCAAACGGAGGTCAATAATGATAGGAACTGTTAGCACAACATATATGGAAGCTGATCTTTATGTATTTTAACCTTTGGGATTAATCCATGTCAATGAAATCCAGAGCGCTTAATGCTGTCGATCATAGCTGAACACAAAAGAAGTTTATCGATCGGTTCTTGTGCTGAAGTAAGTGGATCATGCACAATCACCATCAGGCATGAACAATAGTGTGTTTCCCAAATGTTTCACGCTTGCATTATTTTGTTTTTTTTGAGGGGTTTGCACAGTTAAAATACACTTTGGCGTAAAAAAGAAATACGTACTCTACCCTCTAAGACAGGTCTGTTTTTCGTCTGCTGGGGCTTTTTCTTTTAAATACATTGATGCTGTTGTTTTTCACTAAGATCGTAAAACCAGTCTTCTGAGAGCTCGGCTGAATAAAGAAGAGCAAAAGTGAAGCCAAACATCTGCAGATTACATAACCAAAGAGCTGGCCAGCTGAAAAACAGGGCAATCACTCTTGAGTAGAAATAATAGCTCGTGGAATTTGGCCAGAGGTGCTGTAACATTTCACAATTGTGAACGCTGGCCAAGAACCTACATACATTGCACTGCCAGATTTGTCTGTGCGTTAAACATTTATTGTGTGCGGATGAATGGGAATGTAGTGCTTAAAGTAAGAGCGAGTTTCTTTTTTCTCATGGAAAAGTAAGTTAGTAAAAATCCCTGTATAAAGTTGGAACTTGAGTAAAACACCTCATGGCTACATCCACAGTCCCCATCTGAACTTTGGAGCTTTGAAGAGGGCAAAAGCACTGAACACGCGCCGATTGAATTTGGGTAAAGTGAGTAGTATGTCCCCTTGTAACATAATCCAATCAAATTCCACCCCTACCTGTGCCCTTAAGGGCCAAAATGTTGGACTGACATTGTCAAGAAGATGTATTGGATATACATTGTACAGATTTGATCATGATTACAAATCTCATCTTATCTCATCTTATCCAAATAGGTCAATCATTCACAACGATCCATTAAGTGCAGTGTTTTTTAATCATTAATCGACCTATTTAACAAAATACTTTCAACTTTCTTATGTTCCAATTACTGGCATTCATAATTATTTTATTGTATCTTTTTTTTATTGTTGTCTTTTCTGTTATTATTCTATTCCTCTACATATGTAAGTATATAAAGGATACTGAGCACAAAGACTGAAAAAGTCACTTGGATGAGTGAAGAAATGTTTCTCCCACTGAAAACGCTACGTCCAGATGCACAGAATCAACCTTTTGGGATATATAAAGGATAGTGCACATGGAGGTTGGGGGGAGAGGACACATTGTGTAACTAAGGTAAAATAAGTTCACATCTGTGAAGCTTAAGGTCCAAAAACACAATGATGTCAAACAATGAATGAATAATTATCGACACAAATCGGCTGTCTGCATTATTTATAAAATCATTCTGATTTTGCTACAAATTCGGTTCATGATTTATTTGTTATTGTTAATGTTACCATATGTGGACATTAACAAAAGTTAATAGTTAACATTACATTAAGAATATCATCTATGTGTGATATCATTAGGGTCTTTAGAAGTGGTAGTAAAAACACTCCCTGATCATGATATGCAGTTATGGTATCCAAATTTTATTAACATCAAGAATCTAATGTTAACCATGCCCCAGATTATATGGAGATACCACATAGACACATGCAAACACACAGGTCAATAGTCTGAGGAGTGAAAATGTGTCTGTAAAATAACAATATGACCTGGACTTTGGGCACAATTTGGCCGAAGACCCTTTAGATGATCCTTGTATGTAATTTTGATTAAATTCGAACTAATACTGTTTCGACACACAATGGATGCCACAAGCTCACAATAAAATAAAAGCTGTGACACATTCAGGACTCCTGAAGATACCTCATGTTAATCAAAACTGATTTAACTTTGAAAGTGTGACTTCATGTGTGACAGCTGAGCTGCCTGGTGTGTGCATAATTTGCCATGACTGATCCTTTTCTACATATAGGTTTATATTTAATAGAGGGCAAAATGGCAGCGCCATGGTTAGCACCAATGGATGAAGAACATTGAGAAGATCCTGGATTTGAATCCATCGAGCTGGTTGGGACCTTTCTGTGTGGCATTTGCATGTTCTCCCTGTATCTCTCCAGGTTCTCCAGCTTCCTCCCACAGTCCAAAACATGCTGTTGGGTTAATTGGTGATTATAAATTAGCTGCAGGTGTGAATGCTTTTCTGTCTCTCTGTGTTAGCCCTTATGATAGATGGGCAACTTGTCAAAGGGGTACACCACCTTTCGCCCTATGACATCTGGGATAGGCTCCAGCCAAAATGCAAACCTGAACTGAATAAAAAGTTGGATGGCTTTAATAGATAAAAATGTGCTTAAATGATAATCCGCTGTCAGTGCATACTGTCATGTCATGAAGAATGACTCCTTTAAACATAACTTTACCTCCCCATTGATATCTACTACTATCAGGAAGATCAAAAAGATTTGTTACAGTAGCATGCACTGCACATAAACACATCTCCTTATGTTTGCTAGTATGCATGGATCATGTAAAAGTAACAAACCATCACCTGAGTAGCGTGTGCTTGTTAATCAAAGGTGCAAAAATCTTACAAAAACGGAAATAAAAGAAAGGATAATGAATAAAATGAGGGAATATTTTTTTAAAAAATGTAAATGTATATTAGACTGAGAAATTTGTTGTGTTTGTATCCAGGAAGAAACAATCCCTAATAATGCCTATGCACCTGAGGCCTGTACTAGCTAGCTGCTTTCCGTCCATGCTGGTGGGCAGATAAAGTGTAATGGTTAGAAAATTTGTGTTTGGACATGCTTGATCTCACAGTGCTTCGTCTAACAAATGTGCAAATACGTTCCGACAGGGCCTGAATTATGTTGGTCAGTGTTATCAAACGTTCAGCTACTGAACTACTACTGAATGAATGGAATTGTAAAGAGATCAAAGTAATTGGTCCTTTTGTCCATAGTGTCATATCCTGAAAAGTATTCAAAACACACAAAATATAATAAAATGTTTTTTTATATTTGTAGAAAAAACATATGAACACACAACCAAGAAAATACCCATCTGATAACTTTTCAGTTAGAAAAATAGCTGATTTTCTGCCTGCCTATCCTTCCTCCTCCACACACTAGAAGCCAACCACCTCCTCCCGCTGTGAAATTGACTAGTCTAATTTATTTCCACAAACCCTGCTAAATCCGCACGCCCACACACACACCTTTTGTAGTTCTCACTTTTGATAGGCTTGTCTCCTTAATCCTTACAGCAGAAACAAAAATAAATAAGTTGAAAAAAAATGGGACGCTCCTTTTCTCAAAGGCCTGCCAGCAGCTAACCAGACAGTGGCGTTCGGTTAATAATAGCCAGCCATGGTTGTTTTGTACCCATCCAAGTCCAGCTAATTGGCCAATTTCCAGTTCCAGCACTGATGCCTCCACGAAGGTTTCATTAGAGCGCAGGTAGGCTGCCCACACACTGTGAGCTTTAAATAGACGATTATGGCCAGGGACACAATCACTGCCAGAGACTGATGCTATTTAAGTAAACTACTTCCTCCACTGTAGCAGCAACCACAATAACACAACAGGGACAAACCTAAAGCAAGGTTGGCTCGCTAGGAAAGCCCTCGATTTAATTCATAACTACAGTTAACAGTGACTGTACATTAGCCTGTAGCAGGGATTCCCAAAGTGTGGGCCGGGGCCCCCTGGTGGACTGCAGTAATAACATAAATTTAGTTCAAAACTACTTACTCAGTATGCACCGTTACATATTTACATAAATGTATTTATTTATATAAAAAGTGAATTAAAACTGGTAATAGGAGATGTTTAGTTTTTATATTACTCATTACTCTGACCTAGATTTATTGGAGTTTGTGTCCCAGTGGTCAGTGGTTCATGCATTGGCCTTAGCACTTTGCTCTGACTGGGTAGTATAGCTGGGCAGATCTATTTAAATATTGATAGTATCAATACCGATGCAGGTATTGGTATTAGAGTGATACTAGCGCAATAGTATCAATCAGTATAATAGGATACCAGTCTCTATCCTATTATTTCAGTATGTAGGCCACTGAATTGTGTTAAATTAATTATTTTGTTTGGAAATTACAATAATATACCTCAAACAATAACTATGAAAAATGACCCAAAGTGCTTAAGAGACAAAACCAAAAAAAACAGTTTCAAAATATAAAAAGCACTGAAAAAGCTGTGTTCTGTTGTGTTAACTAATTGTTGTGGAAAGTAAAAGTCACATTGATTTGATGGTCATTTAAAATGTGTTCAAATTTTGCAAACTGCTGATGATTCATGTCATAAATCATAACAGACGTACATAAGCTGCCTTTTGAAGTAAAAGGTTTTACTATCAGTATTGATATCGGCAATACTGGCTCTGCATTTGCTTGCTATTGCATTGATATCAAAATTACTACTGGGTAGCACTAGCCAGTAATTTATAGCCAGCAGTCTGTGTTGTTTATGCTTATTGAATAATATTTTCAAGGTAAAACATCACTTTGTCTTGTATTTTGATTAGAGTGAAGATTTAAGATTGAGTGGGCCCCATGAGAGTTTGTGGTTTTTGAGTGGGCCACAGCACTCTTGACGTGACTTGATCTGACTGTTTTTGTTGTCCCTGTATCATCGTAGGGTCTATATCTTAAAGCACCTTGAGGCGAGACGGTTGTAGTAATTTGGTGCCGTATAAATAAAACTGAATTTGGGAATGGCTTGCCTGTAGGTTGGTAGAGGAAGTGATAGAGTACTGCTGTGTATCTCGTAGAAAGCTACTTTCAGCTGCTCGTTGTCACACGGGGTCACCACAGCATGCAGCTCCGCATGTTTTGTTTTGGCAGTTGGACGCCGGATGCCCTTCCTGACACAACCCCACAGGGGATTTGTGTCTCAGGCTGGAATCAAACCAGCAACCTTTCACCTGTTTGCTGAATGTGTAAACCACTAGACAATGCATCCATACTGATGTGACTCTTATATACAGCTAGAAAAACCCCAACAAACACTTATTTTGGGGGCAAATTTTTTAGTTGGGGTGCTGGCAAGCTATTTAATCCCCCTACAGCTGCAGGGATGCAAGTATCAGCCAATTTCATGGCAGCCATTTTTAACTGAATCAGGTAAATACAGGTAACAGCATCTTACTAAGACGTTAATGAAGCTTCTGTCCTATTAAACTGCAGGGGCTAAATTAGCATTATTGGTAACACCTGTGTTGCTATTTCCTGTCCTAAAGGTAACTAAGGTCTGTGGACTTTAGTTTCTCGCCAAAATGCCTGACACCCTGTTTCTTCAGTGACAGCTCCCTTTTGTTATTCTTTACCTCTCCACCATGCCCAGCCTGACATCTGACCTGACAACAATCTCTTTCTCCTCCCTCCACCTTCACATAGCAAGGATTGCCCGATATAAAATGATCAGCGCTGGGATTTGCGGCCTAAGGACGCTTAAAGCAGGAGGTTTAATGTCATGACGTCACGTTAATTAGCGCCACTTTGATCCTTTCAGCCTCTTAGCCGCACTCTGCCCTGTTCTGTCTGTCGGTTGCCACGAGATGCGTTACTCCCTTTGGGGACCGCGGAGGAGGATGCACGGAGGCTCAAACGGACACTATTGATCCATCCACCCCTGCAGGCCCCAGCACAGCTCCTACCCTCCAGCTTGGCACTTTTTTCCCTGCAGGTGATGCTTTTTTAAAAGAAACAAAAACAAAAAAGGGGGGGACTCTGGCATAAAAAAAAGAAAGAAAAAATGGCAGACAAGGATGGTGTGGAAAAATATCTGGAAAACAACCCGCAGTTTGCAAAAGAGTACTTTGATAAGAAGCTGCGCGCTGAAGCTCTCACCGCCGCCTTTTCGGCCGACGTGGACATCAAAGACACCGCTTCCTTCAAGGATGTTAACGCCGTGCAAGAAGCCGCCATCATTTTCGAGCTCGTCAAGGAGCTGCAGAAGCAGGGGAACATGGAGCAGTCCCTCCACAAAGTGCTGCAGAGAGTGGCCCTCATCATACAGGCTGACAGGCTCAGTTACTATGTGTGTCGAGGCAGAAACGGAACACTTGAGCTCGCCACCAGCCTCTTTGACGTGACTCCGACCTCCAAGTATGAGGCTAACCTGGTCGATCCGCAGACCGAAATCGTGTTTCCTCTGGAGATCGGTGTTGTCGGTTTCACCGCCACCTCCAAAAAACCGCACAATGTTCCTGATGTGTCAAAGGTGAGGAGTTGTGAAGTTTTGTGATAAAATAAATAAATAAAACAAACTCAAAGCAAAAGTAATAATATAGGTTAAAAATAAATAAATAATAATAAAAATAAAATAAAAAAATTCTTTTTTTAAAATAAAGGCTTTCATACATAAATCAGCTACTAAAAAAAGTTGCAATATCATAGTTTGTAACTGTTTCCTACATTTATATTCATCTTCCCTGTATTATTTATATTTAATAAGGGTCCTACTATAGTAAATACCGAAATAAGCCAATAACAGAGAGGAAACATATATTTTTCACATCGTGCCATGTTTTTTCTAAACCAGGTAAATATCAGAATTATTTGTCATGTGTCTGCATCTACTGCAAAAATGTGCCTGCAGCATTGATTGTCTTCATCTTCTAACTGAAGACAGTTACTAATTATATAAAAATGTAATTTAGTTGTTTGTTTGACAATTAAAGGTTTTGGTAATTGATGAACATATGAAAATTTCATGACCTTTGTAGTTTCAAATAAATAGTTTGGTTTAATAAGACCTGCTGTAAGTTATTTGCTTTTTGTCTCCACTCAGAATCCAAAGTTCTCTGACTTTGTGGACAAACAGACTGGATACAAGACCAAATGCATGATGACCTTCCCTCTGATGGCTGAAAAAGAGTGCCTTGGAGTCGTCATGGCGCTAAACAAAATAGGAGCAGAGCATTTCACTCCAGAAGATGAGGCGGTAAGGGTACAAGCTTAAGTGTGTATATATATATATATATATATATATACATATGTATGGGTTTATCCCCAATGGCTTTCAGCGTGTGGCATTACATAATGATATTAGAGTGTCATCAAACGATTATTACGCCCTCTTTGTCTTAACGCCTAAACTGCATCTTATTTGGCAGTAATTGTGTTAAACACATGCGTAGTTGCTCTTCTTTTACTTTCAAAACCCTGCGCTCAAGCCATTTGAACTGTGCAGCTAAATAAAGGTTATTGGCGTAATTACATCTTACCAGTGGGGTGCAAAATACTTCAATTATGTCAGTGGGAGCCAATCAGACCTGAGTGACTCAGTGCGATTGCTTTCGAGCGCTGACGTTTAAGTAAGGCATAAAGATTTAAGTATGATTCTGTTATCTCTGTAGTCTGCATCAGAGACCATTCACTACTGCCTCTGAAGCCATACGCTCACAATGAGGTACAATTACTGAAAGATTAAACTGGGTCAGACGGAAATTGTGTTTTTTTACAGACTCTTGGGAGTCTGGCGATAGTGTCTGGTAACAGTGATGATTTTTAGAAAGAGAGAATTGGTTGATGTGCAGGGCAAAGCCTTTAACTCTTAAGATTAAAATCTTGCACCTTACAAACGTAATTTCCAGCATTTAAGAAAAAAAACACACGCACTTAGGATCAAAGTGAAATGAGATTTCACCTGCTTTCTATCATATTATTCCTACACAGTTACCGTTATACGCCAAATCGTGTTGCGACGTTGCGCTGTAGCAGTAAAGGTTCGCATGTGTCACAACTTTGAACCTGCTGTCTAATCTGATTTGGTCCTTAGCTCTTCCACAAGTACATGAACTTTGCTCAAGTCGTCGCCCTGCAGCACTACACAGCCTACATGTGGAATGTGGAATCCAGGAGAAGTCAGGTAAATCCAACTGTGCCATGTGTTCAGTCTAAAATCACTGATGATTCTGTCTCCTTTAAAATCTGTATTTAAAGACAAAACAAAAATAAGCATTTCCCCCACATGCTTTCCTGCATTCACGTTTTTACTTCTAACTTTAGGTGCTGCTCTGGTCAGCCAGTAAAGTGTTTGAGGAGTTGACAGACATTGAGAGACAGTTCCACAAAGCACTGTACACCGTAAGGACCTATCTACAATGCGAAAGATACTCAGTGGGTTTGTTGGACATGACCAAAGAGAAGGTTGGTTTTGCAGAATTGATTCAGTTATGCAGTTAGGTAGCGGCACACATAAATAACCCGATGCAGTCATTTCCTGGGTTTTATTTTCCTCCAGGAATTTTATGATGAATGGCCGGTGAAACTTGGAGATGTGGAACCTTATAAAGGACCCAAAACACCAGACGGCAGGGTAAGACGTTCATTTATATCTTCATTAAATCAGCTCTCTTTTTCCATGTGGCATTTTTACCTAATTACATTTTTTTGCAAAGATCATCAGGTTTGCTTTTTGTACAGGAAGTCAACTTTTACAAGATCATTGACTACCTCCTGGAAGGCAAAGAAGAAATCAAAGTCATACCGTGAGCAACACTGGCTACATACAAATGCACTCAAACATTTCATTTCAATATACAACATAAAAGCAGACCAAAGTGCACTTCCCAAAAACGCTGACTTGAAGTAAGTAATTTTCTGCTCTTTATCATTTCTTCTCCTTCCCGCCTGTCAGCTCTGGCATCACTACATTACCCAAAATGAATAAAAAAATAAAAATAAAGTCACTAACGAGGAGCCTATAGAGAGTTTATAGAGCTCGTCTTGGCACAACAGTGCGTTAGGATCATGATATCCATTTGTAATTTAATTAGTAATTTAACAACAAGTCAAACTACTAATTAAATTGAGTACAATTACTTTAATAAACAATTTGATTACATGTGAATTGTCCTGGTAATTGTGTTACATAAGTGCAAACTACAACTTTAAATTGACTGGAATCTGGTCAAATAAAACTTACTTGATTCAGTTTACCACAAGAATGAATTATTTTAAGAAATAAACATTTTATTTTTATATTTCAGTTGCATTTTACTCAAAATTATTACCTCATGTTTATGGGGGCAAATCATTTTTTTGCGAGTATGTGTCCTTGACTTGTAATTGAGAACATTATACATTTTAGAGGCTATATTTTTCAAAATAAAAGTCCTAGCTAGTCCATGTACAAAATGGTCAAAATTGCAGGTAGTCAGTACATTTTAAAATAGATGAAGCAGTCATGCTTGCCCACAACATTAATCTTCTATTTAGATCAGAAGTAATTCTGGGGGGGGGTCTGATGAATGTTATTTGAAAACTAAAAAGAAGGTGTATATGAGTAAGTGTGCTTTGAAAGAGTGCCCACTGTTTAATATGCGTCTCACTCAATTTCACCTTGCTGTGTGTGCTCCTTTTTGCAGTGGTCCCCCAGCCGATCACTGGGCTTTGGTTAGCGGCCTACCAACCTATGTGGCAGAGAATGGCTTTGTAAGTACATTTTCTTTTCAGCTGAATTACCAAAACGAGCAAAGAATGAAAGTAACTTGTGTACCCATCAACAACTGATGCGGTCTGATTAAAAACCAGTTGTGCATATAACTGGTGCATTTATGTGGAATACAATCTGCAAACTTTAAAGGCCACATGCAACAATCAAAGATAGCTTGATTAAAACTGTTGATACATGTGAAAATATTTTTTTGTGACTGCTTGCAGATTTGCAACATGATGAATGTGGCTGCAGATGACTACTTCACTTTCCAGGTGCGGGACTTTTTCCTCTCTTTGTGCTTGGATGGTTAATGCACATTAACGCAAAAACATAAAACGTATAAAACACATTGCTGTGTCTTTCAGAAAGAGGCTGTGGATGAGACGGGGTTTGTCATCAAAAACGTCCTGTCGCTGCCCATCGTCAACAAGAAGGAAGAAATCGTGGGCATCGCCACGTTCTTCAACAGGAAAGACGGCAAACCGTTCGATGAGCATGACGAACAGATCACTGAGGTTGGCGTCCTCTCTCGCCCTCGTTTTATGCCCTGTGACCCTCACACACAATGTCATGTTGTTGTTTGTGTGTAAATCTTTAGCACTCCTTCTCTGTAGCAGAAAACTGCATGAATTTGCATGTTGGCTGTATTACTACGCATATATTACATGAGGGAAAGTGTTTTTACAGGAGTTTGATGTAAATCAGGGTTATGCGGGGTCACAGCTCAGTCGATCCTGCTTCTTTTTTCTCATGCTTTCTTGATCTCGTTGTTTGCACCAGGCCCTGACACAGTTCCTCGGCTGGTCAGTGCTGAACTGTGACACCTATGACAAGCTGAACCGTATGGAGTGGAGGAAGGATATCGCCCAGGAGATGCTCATGTACCAGAGCAGATGTACCACGGATGAGCTGCAGTCCATTCTGGTTAGCGTCATCTTGCCTTTTTCTTTCCCGAAACTTACCTCTGACCTCTCAGCATTTGTTCGAGAAGCAATTTAAGCAGGAATTTAAAGTAGTCAAAGGGTAATGCACTGTGAAAAGCTTATTGAGTAGCAGTCCTACATTACCAGCTATTAGAGGACTGATAGGAGGTCTAATGGATGATATATCCACTTGGCAAGAGAAGATTTGACAAGAGTTTACAAGGGTACTTCTGGGAGTAGTTGTCTGAAATCTCTGAAAGTATAACATAATGACAATGTGACACATGGATGCAATGTAAATGTCAGCAGAAATGATTGTTCTCTCGTTTACAACCAGAACACCAAGGAGAAGTTTGATGCCGAGCCTGAAGACTGCGACCAGAAAGACATGTACAAACTGTTGGTGAGCTGCTCATCAGTCAATCGTTTCATTTAGTTTGAACCAAAATAAAGTTGGTCCACAAGAAAGACACTGTAAGCATTTCAGGGAATAATCCACGCATGTCATGTGTTTCTGTTCAGAGGGCAAACATCCCGCCGGCAGACAACGTCAACGGCGAGAATCTGTACCTGTTCTCCTTCAGCGACTTCCCCGTGACAGAGTTCGACCTCATCAAAGCCGGCATTCGCATGTTCTTCGAACTTGGAGTCGTCGAGAAGTTTAAAGTTCCCGCAGAAGTGAGTCGTATAATCAGACGCTTGCTTTGATAAACCTGTTCAAACAAGACGCGCTCGAACTGCTCTCCCAGTTCTTTTATCATTTCTCAACGTGGCGTTCTTGTCCTTAAATGCTCCCGAAGCAAAGTTCTGATGCAAACATAAAGATGATCATCATGTTCCAAAGCCTTTGGAACTTAAAACTGCTGCTATTTTATTAATAAGGAGAGAAGAGACGAGCCTTGGGGACACAGAATGTTCGTGGCATCATCTGTGAATCTTTTTTGGCAACAGGCAAGCTGCCATGGCTCTGTTTCACTGGGAACAAAGAAGTGGATGCGATCCTTAATTAGACTGTCGAAGCGTGCCATGCTGTACTGCAGTTACAAATATGAGTGATTCTCTGTAGTGCTGTAGGGCAAGAGTTGCTTTCCTTAGGCATGGAAAGAAAGTGCACCAGCTATACAATTTCCTCTCCTTTTTGCTTTGTTTTTAAATCCGAACCCTCCTTTTCCCCCTCAGACGCTGACCAGGTGGATGTACACCGTGAGGAAGGGATATCGTGCCATTACCTACCACAACTGGAGGCACGGTTTCAACGTAGGCCACACTATGTTCTGCCTGCTGCAGGTAAGGCCTGCACAACATCCAGTTCTTGCTACATAGATTAAGCACGAGCCTTTTAAACTTTTCTAAGCTCTTATTTGACTCTTTCTTCTACTACAGACAGGAAAGCTAAGGAAATACTACACTGATCTCGATGCCTTTGCCATGGTGGCCGCTGCTTTCTGCCATGATATCGACCACAGAGGAACCAACAACCTCTACCAGACAAAGCAAGTCAAACCGACTCTTTTATGAATGTGTTCGGCAATATATGGATCCATGTCAAAACTGTCTTTTTTTTCCCCCTGTAGGAGTGCATCTCCTCTGGCCAGACTTCACGGCTCCTCCATCATGGAGAGACACCATTTGGAGTACAGCAAGACTCTAATGGGGGAGGAGGTATGACATTTTTTTCTTGTCCTGTAATTTCAGTTGTGATATTTAAAAAGGATAAACACACGCGTTTGATCATTATTTATGATGTCCCGCAGAGCTTGAACATCTTCTGCAACCTCCAGAAGCGTCAGTTTGAGAATGTGCAGCACTTGTTCGACGTCTGCATCATCGCCACAGATCTGGCGCTTTACTTCAAGTAGGTTTGCTGCAGATCGGCCGTTTTGCAGCCACAGTTAATGCGAGACGTAAAAGAACGGCTAGTCGAAGACGTGATCGCAAAAGCTGTAAAAAAGCAGCCCAGTTGATGTGACCTGTTTCTCTTCAAACAGAAAGAGAACCATGTTCCAAAACATCGTGAATGCCACGGAGCCAATGACAGACGAAAAAGAGGCCACGGCTTTTGTTTCCAACAACCCCATCAGGAAGGAAATCGTCATGTATGTAAACTGATTTAACGTGCTGAGAAAAGTCTGTCCAGTTGACTTTAGAAATGATGTTTGAGGAGATTTCTGAGACAGCAGGCCACGGCAAATCATCAGCGTGTTGCATGTCCTGTTTGTTTTTTTCTTTGTCCCTCTGACTGTGTGTTTGTCTCACACCTTCAGGGCCATGATGATGACAGGTTGTGACTTGTCAGCCATCACCAAGCCCTGGGAGGTACAGAGCAAGGTGGGTGACCTTTACAGCGCTGACATGGCCTGATTTCAAAATATCAAGTGAAGTTCACAAGAAAATAAAAACTCACACTAGCACGGGAAGAAATAAGCTATTTGTGTTATTCTGTTTGATATCAGTAAAAAAGTTCCATATTTATAGCTGCTAGAAGACATCCTGACCTGATCTGGTGAAATCCCATGTGTAGTTTGAAGAGTACTGAAAATAACTCTGATAATACTGGAGAATGGACTGAAGGAGTAAAATACATGCGCTTCATTTCTGTGGCGCTCATGCTGTACCTCCGCCACTGCGTGCCTTTTATTTCCCTGCATCATGCTTTGTTCTGTTTGTCGACCTGTTTTGTCTGCAGGTGGCTCTGATGGTGGCTGCTGAGTTCTGGGAACAGGGCGATTTGGAGAGAAGTGTTTTGGACCAGCAACCAATTGTAAGAGCCACACCCCCTCCTGTGGCTTTCTTCTTGTCCGTTCACGTTTTGGTTTTTTTTTTTAGCATTACAGAGCAACTGTTTGACCCTCTTTCACCTGAAAACTCTTCCTCTTGTCTCTCTCAGCCCATGATGGACAGAAACTGTGCCGAACAGCTCCCCAAGATGCAGTGTGGTTTCATCGACTTTGTGTGCTCATTTGTGTACAAGGTGAAAACTTTTTTTTTTTTACACTGTGCCGCCCTGCCAAAAGATGACTAGTGGAGGCTGGTAGTGAAACAGACAAGAAAGTGTCTGGTCTGGTCTATGTTGCAATAGTTTATCTGTATTTTTAAACAAGCGCCAACACTACTGCAACTGTGTAATCCTACTGTGAGGGGCCTTTAAGAAAGGCAAAGCCAAACAAAAATAACTTAGCACAGTCATTAACATTACTCGGAGCCTTTACAGTGTTTCCAAGGCAATAATATTTATTTTCAAGCCCTCCCGAACAGCTCAATGAAAAGCTAGGTGTAAGTGTTCCCATATTTCATAAATAATAATTAGAACAGAGAGGACTCTGTGGTGATAAAGTTGAACATTCGATACAACAAAACATCACTGCACAGCGCAGGAGCAAAAACATTGGTACCGACTGCAAACTGGCAATTTCACACGCAGTGTCATTATTAGCTTTACAGAAAGCAGCGCAGCGGCATCAACCATCTTAGGTTGTGTAACAGGATGTATTGAGATTACCTATTGAGCCCAGTTGAGCCCAGAAAGAAGGTCAGCTACACGACAGGTGAAGAAATTTAAAGAAACTACAGGACCTTTGGGGACACCGTGCTGGTGTGGTTTGGGTCTGTTTGTCCACTGAGAGAAGAGACACAGGCATGTTCTGAGTGATCACCTTTGGGATTTTTCCTAATCATGGCACAAAGAAACAAAGGACTCTGTCTGCACCTGATCAGTAAATTTATAGCAGGCGTCCTTCAAATACCCAGCATGCTCTCTGGTTCTGATTTTAAGCCCAGCCATTTCTTTCTTGGTTCAAGTTTGGACACCAGTTCTACATCACTGGAAAGCGTGTAGAAGAAATTTGTGTTGCTGTTAATTTGTCACCAGATGGTATTTACACTAGAATAAACACATAGGCTACATCCATGAATCTGCTGTCCTTGCAGGCCGGTGCTGTGAGAGGCAGAACATATTAGTGCAAGAGGGGGGAAAAAACTGCATTCTTCCAGTTATTATATAACATAAGTAACCCATACTTACATTTCATTTGTTTTTCTTTTTCCAGGAATTCTCAAGGTTCCACAAAGAGATCCAGCCTATGTTTGACGGCCTGAACAATAACAGGGCACACTGGAACGAGCTGGCTGAGGTATACAACGCGAAGATGAAGGCCATTGAGGATGAGAAGAAGAGACTAGAAGAAGAGGAAGCCAAGAAAGGTAAGAATATCTTTGTGCGATCATTAATCTGTTGGCTTGACAGAAGAGTTCATCTTTCTTTTTTCTTGTTTTCTTCTTTGTATATTTAGCTGGTGGTGGCGGCAGCGAAGGAGGGAAATCAAAGACGTGCACCATCTGTTAAGTTCCACCAGTGCTTGGATCTGAACTGATACAATCTGTTTAGGACTAATCTAGACAACACTAGTCTTTCCTGGTCTGAAAGCTCATCTCATCGAAGCTTTTTCCTCGGTGTGGTCTCACCTACACCGGTATAGTTCTGGTTATTCGCTGTTCACATTCATGTAGTCCGGTCCAGCCCTGTATGGTCTAGTCTGGTTCTGTGTAGCCTGCCAGGTCTGGTCTGCACTGCAGTTTGGAATAGACCCACCTAACCTTTTCTTCAAGGAGGGAAGAGTCAGAGACTTCACCGTGAAGTAAACCTGGAAGAGAAGCTGTTCGACTTTGAAAGCACGACACGTTTGAATCTTCTCCTTCCTGCTGAACAATGTTGTGGACATTTTTAAAGAAAAATCATACCGTCGCAAAAATTTCTTAGTGTTAACCAAAAATATTTCTGACATGTTTTAAAAGTGTGGCTGGATAAACTTAAATATTCAGGAAGGAAAAAGTAGTTATGCGTAGTTCAGATAGGGTGCAGCGTGTGGGGTGTACACATGCCAAAGCATGTACAGTGCTGCAGTAGACAATTCAGAGAGCGCTCCTGTTGGCAGTCAGTTAACACGCAGTATATTTTAATACTGTAGGTCGCACAACGCACTTAGCTGCTGCTATTTTGACAGTGGCAGACCTGATAAAGTGAGGGAGGGCAGGCTGGGACACGTAACGTCATGGCTACGGACCTGAGGAAAGGGGCTAAAGGAAATGTGTGAAATGAATTCCTTCACATTAAGAGTAGGAAAGCTGCAATCTGAGGGATCTGTTAATGCTTTAGTGGTGATACCAAAAGCAAGGACTGATGTCTCTTACCTCAAAAGGCACTAAGAAGCTGTGTGAAGGTGTATGTATTTTAATATGCAACTATATCTATATATACTTATATTTTTTTTTTTGATTCTTTGAGTATTTTGTACTTGGACTGTCTTGGAAGGAGGATGGAGGGGAGCTTTGAAAGAGGACAAATTATCACTAGAATCACATCCAGACGTTGAGTCTGTGTTTTGAACTTGCGAACCTTTATCGTCAGCTTTGATGAATTCCTCTGAGCTGCGCTGAACTGGGAAAAGACACAATTTTACTACACGGGTATTAAGATTGAACTTACAATTTCTTATCGATTCCATTTAAAAGTCTTTTTAAATGTGAATGATTTCACATGTTTATAGTTTATGGCATAGGAATTGTAAAATGTAAATTGTATAAACTTATTGAAGGTTGTAAAGGCAACTTTTGCTTCTTGTAAGCAGGCGAGCATTGCAGTAGATCTACCTCTTCTGTAAGAGGATTTGATTGCCCGCCAGTGTTTGCGATCCACACAGCTTTAAATAACCGTCTTACTGAGGTAAAAAAAAAAAAAGGCTTATCATATGTATGTGCAGACACTTGTTTTTGTGAAAATGCAGCTAGAGCATCATTGATTGTACGGTGGTACAGGCCAAAGTCGTCTCCTTCTTTCTTCATTGATGTAACCGTGAGACAAATAAGGCAATAACTGCTCAACTCAGTTTAAATCTATGCCACCCACGTAAAACCAAATTGAGCCAATCTGGGCTGAAAACGTAAGAGTTTACAGTGCAAGCAGAGTGCACTTTCTTGTTAGCACTGCGGCTGTGGCTTTCGTCTTCCTGTTACGCAATGTCTCCTCTAATCAATGGGGCATCAATCAGAGGCACTTGATCCTATCAGAAGGGCTTTGGGAGTACCTGGAAACTACCTTGTCTGCTGCTTGAGGTGAAGCGAGGAGCCGTTGTAATCCCTGGATCCAAAACTGTGCAAAAAAACAAACATTTACGAAATGTGAGAGATATGTTTCAGTGATTTCATAATCTTATCTTGCTGCACACATTTTATATGAAATCTTACGCCATCAGTTCTGTCTCCAGTTACGTAAAAAAAAACTAAAAAAAAACCCAGCCCCTTGGCTTTTCTTTTGGATCCTTTGTGTGACACAAAAAAAGCACTATATACTTTCTACTTAATCCATCAACTGTCATTCAGACATTAGTACTCTATCATTTGATGTATGAAATGACCTCTGTATGAGTCATGAGATGTAATATGTGTAAGCAAATAAAGGATATTATGGATGCAAAAGAGTAAAGAGCATCGCTTTTTTTGGGCTTGAAAATAGGACAGCACGTGCAGAGGCGACGCTTTCTCTCTTCTTCGCAAGTTGAGTTATGCACATTAAAGTTAAACACAGGCAGAGAGTGAACCTGAGATCCTCTGGGCTTAGCTGCGACAGTGCTCGTCGGAAAGCCATATATCACCGGGGGATCTTAGAGGCTCCAAAGCTGGATGAGCCATTGGGGAAAGAGGATCAGTGGATTGGTTGTGATCCCTGCCCGATTCAGTACCATCTCACTTTTCTGCTCAGCGTTGTGCCTGTGACCTACTGTGTGCAAATTCTGCCTGGAGAAAGCTGGAGATTGCACATTGAAGTGTAGGAAAATAACACAATTAAGAGCGGCTGCAGCAGTGCAATCCAGCGTGTGCATTGCATAGAGAGGACAGGATGCTGCTGAGGCCTCCACTGACAATGTGAAATATGTGACATGAAACACAGAGCAGTAATTTATCATTTCGCCGAACGCTTCTGCGCCAACGCGACCCTTCGATCCCCGGAGAGTTTGGAGGTCGGCGAGTGCAACTCTCTTCACAGTCCACCTCTACTGGAATAAAAAGTTAGTGGCTTATTATAACTCGGATGGCTGAGATTCAGCTGATGTTAAGACACAAGTATGAAAGATAACCAACCAATATCTAGTTTGAGGAGAATCTATTTTGTGGAAACTTGGACTTGAATACAGACTGGACTTTTTCTGGGTTCTTCAATGAGAGCAAAAAATTGGTGTTACTTTTCATCTTCTAAATCACGAGGGAAAAACATAAGCATACATTTCAAAGTCCTATCATCAGCTGGGATGTACACTTTCTTTTCTGGACATTTGCTGAAGCCCTGTGCAGGCAAGAATTTTTATCCAAGAAAACGGACTTTGACAGCACAATTGATCAGCTGAAAAGGTGTACAAGTGTAGCTGCAGGCTGAATCGCATCCTGCCTAAACTCCAAAACAAGCTGTTATTGCTCAGTGGACTGTACTTAACTACCTGTTAGCTTACATCGCCATGAATCACACAGTGAAAGAGTGCTCCCGAGAAAGCAGAAAGTAAAAAAGGACACAGACAGAGCAGTATGTGGTAATTGTCTTTATTTAAGCCAAGGTCTTTAATCCCCAGCAACATGTAGTTCCCCTCTGCAGTTAAAGATAATCCTTTTTTTTTAAAGAGCAGAAGGTTTGACTCTTATGCAACACTTCACAAAACAATCATATATGCAGGTTTAGTTGCAAATGGGACATGGGGACAAGGTTATTGAATTAAGACTTAATTAAGTTATGCATCATAAGCAAGGGGCAAGCTCCACGGCTGAAAAGAAAAAGAGTATTTCCTCTGTGTGCTGGGTCGTAAAAAGGGACACTAAAATGGTAAAATTTGCAACATTAAAAACAAAAACAGATATAAAGAGAAGGTGACAGGGACAGGCCATGTAAACACGATGTTTATTTCATTGGCAGTAATGGAACTCGCAGTGAAATAAACCTACATACAGTCAAGACTCAAACAGAACACCTTTAAGTATTCAGAAGACACACAGAAGTGTAGTCACAGCAGGGAAGCCACTGATACCAGCGGATTCAAAGAAACATGTCTTCAAAGTACTCATCAAACTCTTCCTCCCTGAAGAGACACAACAAGCAAAACACAGAAATGTAAGTTCCTGTCATGCATGATACTGACACAAACTGTTAGATGCTTCTTATGGGGGGACCCCAGCATAACTCGGTCAGTGTCAGTTCTCTATATAGCATAAAATGATGTTGACAACACTGATCCAGAACACAAACAAATACACAGTGAGGGGCAGAAGCAAGAGAGACTGAACATTTTTAAACAAGGCAAACAGACCTGAAATGCACTTAAGTTACCCACTATCGCTTTCTTGACTGAAAGTAGAACCCAATCTATACGAATGTCAGATTTGTAAGAGGCAGGTCTTTATGTTCTCCCTGACGTTATTTTACATTAAAATAACATCAATAATATTCATTACACAGATTATAAAACCCAAACTAGCACAGCCAATATTTAGAGTAATAAGCCATTTGCCGCCAGTGAAATGGCTCAGAAGCATTACCATCATTATCCTATCAAAGCTCGGTGGAAGTTGACATAAATGTGTTCAAGATTGTGTGAGCAGCTTTACGCAGTGTATGTAAGCAGCTCTCATAGTGCTATATAGACAGCAGTAACCTATGTAACTGTGACAAACGGGAAGCTTAAAACGAGCACTAACTGTTAACCTCACCTCGACTTTTCCTCCACTGCAGGGGCAGGTCCTCGCCAGTGGTCGCCTTCTGATTGGTCCTCTGGCTCATCCCCAGCGTCAGAGTCTAGTAGAAGAGTTTCAGAGAGCAGTCAGTCGCACTCACAGCAAAGAAAAACTGGGTCAACCGGTAACCTTTGCTCATCAGTTTCAATGTCAGGGTTTATGTGCACAATTCAGTTTTTGCATAGCGACTTTAATAGAGAAAGACCTCAGTTAGAGGGGTGGATGGAGTGTTTTGACCCAAATCACCTCCACCATGCGCATAACACACCCACTGAAACTCTTTATTAATATAAATATAACAGAGTTGACATTTTCCTTTAATTTGTCACTCATATAGCCTCTGATCAACCAGTGAATGTTTAGGAAGTAAACTCTAAACCCTGCAGAAAAAAAAATAGGAGTTCTTCTTCAAGAACGTGGCCTATTTCCTCCTTCACAAATTTATTCAGAAACAAGTTTTGGCAGGTTGTAGTAGACAAATATGTTATCAGCATAAGCCACTAATTATGTGATGCTATACTGGGCCAAAGCAGCATATTTTTCCATTCATTTTCCCTGGCATTAATATAAAGTTTCTAGGGCACAAAGTGCTTCCCTGATATTAAAAATCTCTACCCCCTCTTTGAAAGTGCTGCTTATACATTACACTAAATACCAGAGTCCGAAATTTAATGTTCTCCAACCTTATACAATTGCTTCGAGCATGTGTGACGCAGAAAGAAAGCATAAGAGGTTTTGTGTATGGACCTGCATGTGGAACTCAGTGACATAACCTCAGAGTGTACACCTCCACCTACCAACCCATTTATCCAGCCAGACCTTGGCTGAACAAACAGAACAGGGACAAGGGGGCAAAGTCATACTTCACTTCATGCTGTTTCCAGTAAAGTTAAAAAACATACAAGAAAAAGAAAAAAAAAAGAAAGAACAGAGACAAAAAGCATGCTGAGAAAAACACGGATCTGCTGTCTGTCTATAACATTAACTACAGGGCTTATGGGAGTGTCAGGGTGCTTTCACTGCAGAAGTTTGGAGGAGAGTTTCAGTTCAGCGCTCAGGTGAAGGAGATCATAAACTCAGATTCCAACATTGAAGAGCTAAAAAAGTTTTGTGCAACATTTGAAAATTTGCAAAAAATTAAAAGATATGTAAGACAGGTGACCTATCATAATGGCAAAATGGCAAATTTCACCAAAAGGTTTAGGGATCTGTGCATCCCTACATCTTTTTAAAAATGCGTTTGTGGGTCTGTGTGCATCAGGCCATCATGACATTACCTTTATCCGAGTTTTGCAATTCCTCTGAGCTGCTGGAAGAGGTGGAGCGATCTATAGAGAAACACAGAGAGGCAACGATCAGAGTCACAGCTACCGGCCTTTGCTGACCTTAATGACCACTTTAAAAATACTACGTGCATGACTTGCCACACTGTTGGCCACACTGATGCCAAATATCCTTGGGCAAGATACTAACTAACCCCAAGTTGCTCTTTGATGCATCCACAGGAGGATGAATGTGTGTAAATGTTAGATAGAAAGCACTAAAAAGCATAGAAAAAAGTGGATGAGCAAAGTTTTACAAACCTCTGGGAGTGCTCAGTCAGGGCACAGAAAAGCTCTATATTAGAACTAGTCCATGTACCATTTATAACAGCGGATAAATCAAAATTAAAGCGACAGCGGAGAGACACCCTTCAACTGTGTTATGAGCGTTAACATTGCACATTCTGTCCACCAGAGGGCACTCTGCATGCAACTTCCCTGCTGGCAACACCTTTTGTATAATTGCTAAAAACATAAACCTGACTCCTACAGCACCACCTATGGGTGCAGTACTTCCAGTTTAATGTGGTGGGGGAGGATAAATTGTATGTTTTTAGTTGTTAATGTTTTTGCTGCAAAAACAATTTAGTGAAAGAGGAAAAGACAGAACAAATAATAACAGTTTTAAAGCTTGGACCTCTTGTAATAAAATAAGATGAGATCAAATGGAAATTATTACAACAATAAAAAAAACTAAATGTCAAACACAAAAGAAAAATTGGTATTACACAATTTCGAAGAACATAATGCAAACAAGGTTGCTCCCAAGGGTATTTTTTACATCCTATTACTGTTTTAAAGGAAAGTTTATTTGGAAAGAAGAGCGGAGGAGTTTTACCTCGGTGCTTCTTGTGTTTGTGCTTCTTCGAATGTGACGACGATCTCTTTTTCTTCTTTGTTTTTGCTTTCGCTGGCTTCTGGTTCTGATCCAAGAGCATTTTAGTCTTTGGTTTTGCTTTCACCTCCTTCCTCCTGAACACAATCACAAATTGACCAAACCGTCAGCCAAGTCACTGTTTCAAATGCTATTACGTGAAACGGTTTGAATGGCACATCCAAAACACAAGTAAACTGCAGCTTTAATGAAAACATCTAATACAAGACTTCCAGCCATCCTTCAGCAGCTATAATGCATACAGCTGCTTCCAGATTCAAAAAACTCTGATAAAATCATGACACTCTGGTAAGGTCAGACAGGAGATATGAATCATGTTTTGAATTCTAAACCTCTGCATGCAACAAAACAACACGTGCTGACTGTCCATGGTGACCTGGCCTACTTTTAGCAGACGAGCGCACTCTCAGAAATCAGTCTTCACGGGCAAACAGAGCTACATGTTCATGTAAAAGGCGAAGTGAAAGTCGGCTTACTTGTGATGGTAGTTGAGTTTGAAAGAGCATTCAGGGCAAAGTCCTGGAACAGAAACAACATGACATATTCACATCTATTGTAGCGGCTCTAAAAATAGATCCACTGTTACTACTGTGATTGTTATTATAGTGACAGTGTCAGGGTGCTTCTGTGTTAATGCTCACACTTTTTGTAACTACTCAACTAAGCTACTGTATGTCTATTATTTAGTGGTTGAAAATGATGCTTCTATAGAAGATACAGTAACTGCAGCATCACCCCGGTGTACACTGAGAAAATGTTCAACCTGATTCATATGCAGTGCTGAGTCTTCAAAAGTCTTGAGTCACCCTTCATTTCTTTATATTTGGCTTCCAAGAAGCGACTGTTGACATCAGGCTTCATGTCAACAGTTTTTTGAGCAAGTTTTTCTGTGGACGATGTGGCTGCTTTGTCAACCATTTGTAGTCCAGTCCTTGTACCTGACCATTTCCAGAGGAACGTTTGTTTTTTTCAAGCAATTTAACACTGAACTCTGAATAATTCCCATGTGGGAAAAGTCACCTCACCCAACCGATGAACCAATATAGTAACTATACATGACACACAGCTTTATCAAAGGACAAATTTAAAATTGTTAAATATGCAGCCCGTCGCAAAAACACATAACTAATTGTCATTTCCTTAGTCGAATTGATGAAAAAAAGCAAAAATGACACAATTTGATCAAAGCTAACACCGTTTAAGACGCAGTAACTTGAGCGCCAGAAGGCAGCAGCCTGGGTTCGAATCTGACCTGTGGCCCTTTGTCTTCCCCCCTCTGTCTCCACCATCGCTATCTAATAAAAAATGTTAAGCGGCATTAAGTAGTAGTATTTTTGCTAGAAGCTATTAGCTTAAACCTTGGCATATCCCAGCATGTTATGCAATGTGTCCTTAAAAAAAATAGATAAAACTGGACAAAAGGAAAGGGATGATCTGGACAGAGAACAGAACAAAAACAGCCAACATCTGAAGAAGAGCCTTGAATGTCCTTCAAGAAGTCTGGAGAACTATTCCTGAAGACTACTTAAAGAAATGAGAAGAAAGCCTGAATAAGAGAGTTCAGGCTGTGTTGAAGAATAAAGGTGGTCACACCAAATATTGACTTTTAAGCTCGTTAGAACTGTACAAACTCTCTTTTTTTTTTGCACATTTTTAATAAATCTCTGGACCCATTTTCCTCGCTACATATAAAGAAAAGAGCAGTGGCTCAAGATTTTTGCTCAGCAGCATATAACAGTATTGCGCACATACAAAGGGAATGCTGTTGATAAAAATGAATCATCTGTGTATAAACTACAGAGAAGAAAGCATGAAAGAACCCGTTGGAGCTCATGTTTTTCTCCCAAAACACAAAAAAAAGATTCATAATAACTCTGCTCATGAACCAATGCATCATCATCATTATGGATTATATTTGTCCAGTAAAGCATCCCCTTTTCATGCACTGGGGTTGCCAAATCACGTTTCATTACTGTTTAAACAATAGGGACTGTCTAAAGAATGAATTTTAATTTGGCACAAAGTGGGATTTTTTTTTTTTGTGAGGAGAAAGAACCTGGACGTGACCTGTAAGACCAGCTTGTTAAAAGAGTCTTTCATTTCCTGCTTAACTGACTCCTCCAACTACAGTAATTATTTTCAGCAGTATAATAACCTGAAGGGGGATTATTATGACTAAGGTCATAGATAGGGACCATTTGCTGGGCCACAGCCACACCTTTTCCAAAAAATGGGGCTATAAAATAAAGAGATAATTCTCTTCTTTTTTTCCTTACTGAGTTTGACCAGTGCGTTTCTCTTCTCCCCGTGTTCAACGTAGGCAAAATTCACCTCCCAGCTTTTGAGGCCTTCCTCCTTCTCGCAGCGTTTGTTTCCACACTGGAACTGACCTGGAACATGAAGGAGCTCACATGTACAAATCCGAATATTTCACATGTTTACACTCATGTCCGCTTTTTTTTGTAAGCTCTCTTGTTAACACCAATTCATGAAGAAGACCGGCAAAGAAATGCATTTTTAATTGATATAATTACTGAGTGACGGCTCGAATGAACCGCAGACAACTTATGATGAATGTTCGTGTGAAATTCAAAACTTTACACTAGAAAAGCGAACAGAATAAAAAGGATGTATTTTAGTAGTGACACAGACTAAGAATCTCCAAAAAGATTCTGTCAGGCAACCTTCAAACCCTGCTGCTCACTTTTACCCACCGCAATCTATCTCTACACCCCTTCCTCCTTATCCCCTTTCTCCTTCTCATCTCCCTTTCTTCCCCTCATCTCATCCCTTCAGGCCTCCCTCCAGCCGCTGTACAGGCTGCCTGTTATCCCCAGAGGAGCTTAAGGTGGCATTGATCTGGTCTCCGGGGTTCCTCCAGATTGCAGCAGAGGGAGCGAATGCGTCAGAGCCATCCAGTCTTGGCACGAATTCCTAACTCCGTGAGAGGAAAGTGATGCCTGCCCTCACCTGGAAAGGATTGCGACTCTGTAAACATTCAGGTGAGATGACGCAGGGCTCATGGACTCGGGCCACTTTGAGCCGTAGGGCGGACTCTCTCTTCACGTGCTGTATGAGATTAAGATCCAGTGACGTCAGCTTAGAAGAAGACACTTCTGGCTACGGTTCAAATGAGGTCTACTTGAGTTTATGTGTCAGGGGAAGACACTGTACTTATAAAAGAGACCCGTGAAAGAATCCAACAATTTCCAGTCAAAAACACAAATATCAACTCCTCGGTGAGGTCACAGAGAATGTCAGGATGTCACTAAAAGTATTTATATTACTCGAAAATGTCAGCATATCCTGTTCCTCCCTTGCTCTACGTGGGCGTTACTTGGGTGAGGGCCATCTTCTCATCTCTGTGCCGTCTTAACGCCACGATTAGTGACCGATACCCAGAGACCTGGGAGAATCCTATACAGTCTTCACCCATTATCAGTGACCTCAATGACGATCATGATGCCTATGAAAAAAAATGATTTTCTTATCTGTTGTTAAAGCCGGACGTTAAAGGTTCTGCTTTGCATATTAAAAATAAAGAAGCGCCCTTGAACATCATTCTGAATCCCCTCGCTCCCTTTGAGAAGCAGCTCAGTGTAAAATAGAAAAGAATGTGATTTATTCGAAGGTTACAACATGGCGCGTTCGAATGTGTGGAGCCCTCCAGCTACACACAAATGTGACCCTGGGAGAGTGGAGTCAATATAAATCTGTTTCCAGGCAATTTTTTTGACAAATAAATGTCAAAAACTAAATACAATCAAGGCCAGGACGCAGTTTGTCAACGTATTTCTGATAGTTTTCAGTCCCTAGGCCCAAAAATTTCACACTTGAAACCTTACAACAAGTCCCCGGTACTGTATTTGGAAAACCGATTTAAAACAAAAAACTGGGATGCAGAGAGAATTGCTGCTTTATAAAACAAGTTTTATACACAGTGATGGAGTGGTGACCTGACCAGGGTGGCACACCGCTTCTTTTTACCCAAAGCCAACTGCGGTAAGCTTTTAAAAAAAACTGACAGATGGACGCGAGCTATATCGGGTTGTCTGATGAAAGAAAAGAAAGATTTCCACTGTTGAGAGGCGCCAGGTATTTTCACACATCAGGTGAGCCTCACGTGCCACATGAAAGAGAAAAAGAAAAAAGCTGATGAATCCTGTTAGGAGAGGAAACTCCGGTCCTCCTACGTCATTGGTTAATAATGCCACCAGCCAGTGGCCCGAGATCAAGACGGATAACTACCACAGGACAGATGGGTGCACGATTAACAGTGACTGGATGATGTCAAAGGGAGTGACCTGAACTAGCGTGCATTCACTTTTTATTCACTCTTGGATAACTGCCAAGTCCACACGATGATGCGAAATGACACATTTGTCTGGTTTTTTTCCCCTTCTATCAAAGGGATTGCTATCAGACCAGACGTGCCGTGCTGGGTTAGACAAAAAAAGATCCAATCCACTTTCATGTGAAGCTACAAAAAGGGAGCCAATTAACTTAGATTAGCACCGTGTGGAACTTATGGAAACACACATTAGCAGAACTGCACACAGAACCACACCTTAAAGTCTTGCTGTTAATTTTTCCCTGTGGTCACTTGCAGTGCTGCAGTAAAAAATAAAAAAAATAATTCATTAAAAATCCCCTGCAGCCAGAAAAGGACTCTGGCCAAAGACCACTATTATGAAAAACTATTTACAGGACACAACCAACCGAGCACAAACATGGATAGTAATTGCTCTTCTTATAAGGGCTTGGCAGGCATCCAGCTGAGCGAAGTCACTGAACACACTTAAAAGTCTAACACGTCAATCCCATAAAAACATTTTCTTAAAATCACAAATACCAATGTTTGTAGTTTGTTTTCTTTTACTTTTTAATTAGTAAGATGAAGAGATTTTGATTTTCTATGGACAGAATTTCTAGGCACAGCCAGGCTGCGGAGCGTCTCTGCGTTGGTGGGCTCAGGATCTCATCTCTGTGTTTTGTGGATTATCTGGCTATGTTGGCTTCATGAGAAGGTGGCGTGAAACTCGCAGCGGAACGGTTCGAGGTCACTTGTGAGGACAGTGGGAATGAGAATTAGCACCTCCAAGTGGGGCGCCAGATAAAGGTGGAGTGCCCACTCTGGGTCTGGACGAGTTGGTGCCCCAAGTGGAGGAGTTTAAGTACCTCGGAGTCTTGTCCCCAAGTGAGGGGAGGGTGGAGTGGGAGATTGACAGACGGACTGATGTGGTGTCAGCAGTGATGCGGGCGCTGTAGCAGTCGCTTGTGGTGAAAACAGCGACGCTGTCGATTTACTGGTTGAGCTATGTTCACACCCTCACCTACGGCTACGAGCTCTGGGTAGTGACCAAAAGAATGAGATCGAGTAATTGGCTTTGAAGGGTGGCTGAGTTCTCCCTTAGAGATAAGGTAAGGAGCTCAGTCATTCGGGAAAGGTTCGGAGTAGAGCCGGTACTTCTCATTATTAAATGGAGCCAGTCGAGGTGGTTTGGCATCTTGGACGCCTCCTAGGCGAGGTCACACCTAGCTCTCTCGGGTGGCTTGGGAACACCTTTGTGCCCCCCCGCCCAGATGAGCTGGAGGATGTTAGCGGAGAGAGAGAGAGGCTGCTTAGACTGCTACTCCTAAGAGGCAGCAAACAGACTGATGAATAGAGTTGAAGAGATGCTGGCAGGCGGACTTTATTGCCATAAGACAAACAGACAGAGAGATGATACACGTCAACTCCTGTTTCTTAGGGTCAGGGCTGTAAGCAAAAGCAAATACGCAAGTTTCCCATAATGCTGACCTGTTTGTTTAATATCACGACCATCACAAAGCTGCTAGTCACATGCTTCTACTGCTGCAAGGTGAGCTGACTCTGTTCAAAGGTACATGGACTGTACTGTACTCTTAAGTAACTCAAACAGATCTGCCCCAGCCCAAAATGATTCCTTCAGATCATTTAGTGACTGAAAAGCCTGTGAGGATGCAGAATTAAGGTGGTCACTGTGAGTGTCTGCATCCGCTGTTGTTTTTCAGCTAAATCTTGATACTCACCAGGACTCTAACCTTGCCTATTCCCAGAGTGAAATGCCTTCAATAAAAGTGCAGCCTGTGGAAAATATATGGTTCCCTCAGGCCGACTTTTCAAATATTGGAAATGTAACTAGGAATCAGATGGATGCTTCTCTGACCACCCACTCCCACCTCTGATGCTTGATCAGGTTTAGCCTGTTTTTTGTTTTTTTGGGGTCCGTCTTCCACGATGACTTTGAGTTCAGTGCTCAGACTAAATAGCATTACAAAGTACTATGACTGCATTCTATACTCTATCTGCACAAGAATATCTGCGTTACATCTATGTGTCCCTCTTTAAACCACAGAGAAATATTCAAATTTTGACATTTGTAAGATGCACTCTGACACTCACACTTTGAAACAATAGGAATGGAGACAGTGACACCGGCCGCTGTTAGACTGGGTAACTCTGAAAGCTTTGAGCACTGTCGGATAATGAGCTTCCACTTCTCACACTTAAAATACACTCAGTTACTTCTCTGGAGCTGATGTATTTTGTCTGGCAAATGAGAGCCCAGCAGGATATACTTACTACGTGCAAAGCCTGCCTAGAACACAGGCCGAGCCAAAGGAATCATTTAAAGCAACAGAAACGATCTCACCCCTTAAATTCGCTTGTCACTTTTGTTTTATTTAAATCGAAATTGAAAGGAAACCACCAGGATGTAGAATAGTATATAACATTATTTGAATTTGCTCATTTAAGGGTGGAGTAATTGCTTTATATGAACCTGACAACAACAACAAAATGTAGATGGAGCAGAGGCAGGATCAAACGTTTAGATAAGCAAACAGAAGAAAATCCAGGACAGAGCAAAATTAAATAAGTAAAAATGTGACACCAAACAATGAAAAGCCAAAAAAAGGAAACTGATTATCAGATCAACTAAAATGATCAGCATGTCATGGCACCCTTTTTGCGACCATAAAATAATTAAATCCACCAATCTGTGGTTGCCTGGTAACTGCACTGAATTTTTTCACTTCGTCCACTAACTGCAAGTTGCTGCGGTGATCAGTTGGTCACCCAGAGTTTGAGCCTGCAACACCCACAGCGTGTAGTCGACAGCTTTCAAACGCAAAACAGTTGCATAGGTTGCCAGTTGGGAGGCAACTTGTCTCAAAACAGTTGCAGACTGACTGTGACTGATTGTGACTCTCTGTGACAGATTGGTGAAGGTTTGCAAATAATCACCGTCTAATTTACAAACGCAGACAGACTGACCCCAGCTGATTGTTGGCAATGTGCGCCAGTGAGAACAGCTTTGCAGTAGTTGACTTGACTTAGCAGATCCCAGCAGTAATTTTGATTTTATATTATATAACACTTGTAGAGGAATTTCTGGCTAAACTCTGAATGTTAGAAACATCAATTTCTGTGTCCAAACAGCAGATTTTTGCAATACAACACAGTTCATTGCCCTATTGTCATAAACAGATTGGGGTCAAGTTAGCAATTGAATGCAATCAATTGCAAACTAATAACATCTTAATGTGGTTTTAACGCTAATGATTGCAAGCAGTCGGAGACATGGCCCTAATTTTGTTTTGCCAGTACTTCAACCACTCATTGAAGTGTGACAGTAGTATAATGCTTAACAAAAGTCATGCCACTGTGCAAGCTAAAAGTGGCTTCACATTTCGGCTACCAGTGGCATTTATTCCAAGGCAGCAGAAGCTGGGTCAAACCTAACTCCTGCTGTGTCAGTGTGTACCTTGACAGGAGGCCCACCTACAACAACCTAGCCTCAGCTATCTTTGCTCTTTGCTCCACATGTTTTTATTCTTGGACTTTAAAGTAACTGTCTTCTGATTGGCTGCCCCGCATATTTAAAAGTGAACAGCAAGTGGTTCATGCTTGTGTGTTTGCAGTCAAGAGCACGGAAAAAAAAGATGTTCATAGCAGTCTCACCTCATTTTCTGAAACTTTGCTCATTGTTTATATGAATATGTCACTATTGCAATGGTATCCATGTCTATTTCATAGGCAGAGGGTGAATACATGTCCATGTGCCCTCCATGGAAAGCCACAGTCCACAGTTATACTCCCGTGTATGCAACCAAGTATAAGTTTTCATGCTACTTTCCCAAATACAAATGACAACTTCTGTTTAGAAAAAAAAAAAAAGAAAAACAAGAAAGTACCTTTAAGATCTGTTAATATGAGACATTTGTAGCTTTCTCTTATATTCAACTACAGGAATTCATGTGGAACTTTCAGAAGTATAAAGGCACCGAGATGAGAAAAAGAAAGTTATCAGCAAGGACTAGAAGCACATCTCATTCTTCAAAAAAAATCTGCAGCAAGACTCCAGTGGGAGGATAACCTGTGATCCCCCCCAAAAAGAAGAGAGAATGAAACCTTTTGGTACTGTGCACTCCTTGATCCAATATAACACTATAGCAATGAAAAGAAAGGTCAGTGTTCTTCGTGATCCAACCTTATTGGATGGAGACTAGTCAGCATTATCCACCAGCATGATCTGAGGTGCACAGAAAGCAGCGATGATAAGGGGATGGTTTCCAAAAAAGGTATTCATGCCAGAGCAAAAGTAAAACGTGGCCATCGGAGGTGGTACAAGATCAGTTTAATTGACGGGAAGCAGTACTACACACGAGTTCGGACTAGCAACACTTAGTCCAAGTGGAACTGCTGGTAATTGAACAATAAATCAAAAACTTTCACGTTGATGACTCGCCAACAGATTGTTGCCAAGATTCAAGTGTCTGTGATTGATGACACTCTATATCAGCTTACAAATCAAATCAAACTCCTGTTATACTCAATCCATGACAAAGACTTGCACCAGTGTATTCTTCACGTCTGAACGGGGGCGTCAGGCCCAACTTACAGAATTTATTTAGTATTGATCTCACTGGAGAGGGTTTAGAGTCCCATGCTCTAAACAGTACTTAAGGAGCATGTCTCTAGTAATTATTAATGTCCACAAATCACAGCTGAGGCAGCTAAAGTGCAGTGCATCTGACCTAATCTAATCCCACTTCCTGTAGAGTACTGCTACATGGCTTGAACTGTCAGAGTCCAAGATTACACTGTCTTAATCCGGAACAACATATTGGTTTAGTCAGCTTTCCCAGACACGCTGTTTGTGTGTTTGTGAGGTTGTACTGGTATAAACATAATTATAATAATAATTTAAATGTTAAATGACTCTGCATATGTGTATGTGTGTATATGAGATTGTGTATGTGTGTGAAGCTCACTTTATTAATGAGCTGTCAAGGCAGGCTCCCTTGCTGAGCAGCAGCTATTGTCCTTCCAGGTAAACTTATAAATACCACTGTCACACAAACGCAGCGGTAGACAGAGAGGTGTTGTACTAATCCTGAGCAATAATAGCAACAGTAATCATGGAAACACTGCCAAACCATCAAGCCAGTCCAGTGCTATCAGAAAGCTACAGTGTTGGGTATCAATGGACAGATTAATCCGCGGCTGCTTAAGATGGGAAGCCACAAGCAAACACGGAAAGAAAATTCAGATGAAAGGTCAAATCGTTTAAAGATTTATGACGCCATTCTGGAGAGCCATAAAGTCAAACCAAATTGCAGCAGGCAGATTTTTTTTAAAGAGCCTGACATGTGGAGAGACTCCTGAGGGGAAGCACCAATCATAGGTGATGTACTGCTGTGTGAATTGTCTTTATCTCTGTCTCCATCTAGTGGAGAAGGATGTGAGGTGTGGGTGAAAAAGCTATAATCCCACTTCACTAAAATGTGAATTTAGAGCATCACTGCAAGCAAAAACGTCACAAATAGTAATTAAAATATCCCGTTTTCCAACACCTCCCTGAATCCGGACTTTATGTCAGCATTACATAGAATATTAAGTAATAAGGATTCAGTTCCAGCCACTTGATTAAAACGGATCTCTTTGCTCAACAAGTATGCTTTTTATTGCAATTTAAGATCACTTCTCCCCTTAGGGGTCGTCACAGCAGATCATCTTCCTCCCTTCACCCTATCACCACCATCCCCCTGCATGTCCTACATGCTGCCTTTCCTGTCTTCCTCCCCTCACTCAACCAGTCGTGGCAGATGGCTTCCCCTCCCTCAGCCTGGTTCTGCTGGAGGTTTCTTCCTGTTAAGCGGGAGTTTTTCCTGTCCCACCGTCGCCTTGCTCAAAGGGGGTAGTCTGATTACTGGGGTTTATTAATAATATTGCGTATTACTGTATTATTGTAGGGTTTTTACCTTACAATATAAAGTGCCTAATTTCTAATCTTGTCCATCCTGATCACTCCCATTTAAAAATATAAGCATCTCCAGCTTGGCTTCTTTCTCCCTTTCGTTCTTCCTTCTGTCACAAATCACCCCTGACACTCGTCTCCACCCACTCCGACCTGTGAGTTCTGCATTATTTTGGATGGTTGACCCCAGGTATTTTATTCTACCTTTACTACCTTTGCTCCTTGCAGCATGACTGTTGCACCTGTCCCCTTTTCTCACACACACACACACACACACACACACACACATGTCTGGTTTGCTATCCTCGTGGGGACATCCCATTGACATAATGCTTTCCCTAGCCCCTTACCCTAACCCTAACCATTAAAAATGAATGCCTAACCCTAACCCTTACCCTAAACCTAACCATAACCTAATTGTAACCCTGACAGTAAAACCGCATTTTGAGTGTGAAAATTGCTTTCAACCCCGAGGGGACCTGGATTTTGGTCCCCACGGTGCAGAAAGTCCCCACCAGGATAGTAAAAGTCAGATTTTGGTCCCCACCAGGATAGTACGAACCCGTACACACATACACACACACACACACACACACACACACACACACACACACACACACACACACACACACACCTACTCTGTGTTGCTTCAACTGACTTGGATCCCTCCTCTCCCCAGAGCATACTTCTACCTCTCCAGGCTGTTTTCCAGCTTATTCTCTTCCTTATTCTCACTACGAATCAAAATGTAAGTGCTCGATACAGCAACATTAGCAGGAACATGCAAGCATATAACAGGTGTATGCCATACCTTTTCCAGCGACAACTTCATTCTCTGTCCGCCATCGAAATCCAAACTGTTGGGCACAGATTTTTTAAATGAGCATAAATGAGCAAAATCATATTCAAAAAACTGACTAATGCATCAGATCGCTTTTCCATCCATATAGCTTGCAAGCCATAGCTGTGTTGTCCCCACCTTTTAATGATATTAGTTTTCAAAGGCAGTTGGATCAGAAAAAGAACTGAGAATATAAGGACTGCATATATTTGTGTTTATTCACCCATGTACTCTTATTATTAAATGCTGTGCATGCACATTAACTTGTTAATGTAAACACATCTATAGTAAGTGGTGTCCTTTTGACCCGACGTATTGCAACTCGCCCTTTATATTTTTATTCGTAGGCGTTTTAGAATAACTAGTGAATAAATCAGGTGCACAACCTTTTTAGTGTTTAGCGGCTTGGACTTTTTAAATTGAAATGTTTCAATTTACCTACAGTGCCTCCAATAAACATAGATAATTCCAGGTATTCTGTATTGTGCGCCATGTCTGAGGTGTAAGCGTAAAAGAGATGTGTGCACAGAAAACTCATCAGCACAAATGCAAGAGATACTGAGCTGGGCCACACGTGTGCCACTTTTCATCAGTTTTAAACGTTGGCCTCGCTCCAAAAAGGCTCAGCGATCACTGGAGACAGAGCAGAGCGCCAGAACACATCATACCCCCGACTTCAGTCTAAAATGGGCTCGCTATTATGGAGATTAGTGAGACTTAGGTAATATTAACCTTTACACATGGCAACACTGCAGGGATAATTAGTGTAATCTTTTTGGAATACTGGAGCAGGTCCTGGTAACGCTGATTGCTGAGGTGTCTACGGGCACTGTAATGTTATCTTATAGCACATGTAGGTGCGTAAGTGATAAATCGATTTCTAGGATTTAGAAATTGGTTCATAATTTTTGTAGTTTTGACTCCGTATACCACCAGAGTGGATTTGAAATCAAACAATCAAGATGCGACTGATCTGTAGACTTATTTTAATTGACAAAAAATGACATAAACCTATCAGAGGGACAGTAGAAAGTTTAGGAGTAGTGGACAGCTCCGCAACACTAAAAAGCCTGAAAGACCCACAGAAGATGGCTTTGACAGCGCTTCACAGTACAAATGGATAATGACCCAAAGTATGGTGCAAAAGCACCCTGAGAGTTTCATCTGATCTCAACTCAATGCAGCATGTTTTTCAGTTTAATGAAGATAAAGCTGAAAGCAGAGAGACTCACAAACAAGCAGCAATCCATGGAGGCTACAGTAAAATCCTGGGAGAGCATCTCAAGAATAGAAACAGCATTTGGTGACATCAGTGGGTTCTAGGCTTCAGGCAGTCCTGGACTCTAAAGGAGTTTCGTCCAAGTATTTAAAACAATATTTATATTTAAAATGATGTCAGTTTGTCCAATTAATTTTGATCCTCCGAATATGAGAGACTCTGCATAAAAGAAATGAAAACATTTGTGTAAAAGCCTCCGAATTAAAGCTGAAAGTCGGCACTTCCATCACATCTTGACTGTTTGATTTAAAGGCAACTGCTGATTCAGATTCTGAGCCTAACTGTGCAAGCAGTCACAACACTGTGAACCTGGAGATGTGTCCTGATCCTTTCCCTGTTTTACTGGCTGCTTGGTTAGATTTTGGGGGAAATAATGGCCCAAGTGTATTACTAAGGCATGCTACAGGGGGCTAAACTTGAGACCTCAGTAATAAGGACGGGCTCACTTATTAGTAATTAAACTTTAGGACAAATTTTGGTCATCACTGACACATGTAATTTACTAAAGTATAGTAAATGTCATGTGTGCTTAAGTTGTCAGACTGTAATTATAATCCATTCTTTGATATAATGCAATAAATAATACTACATAAGTCTACATAAGTAACATGAATATTACTCATGATTAGCTAACATTAACATTCACTTTATATCAACTTTATACTAAAGTTTATTTAACTATAAATGTATAATTTATTAAGAATGGTATCATGAAGTGCTACCTTCATTTGAACTGTAATTTAAGGTTTTAATTCCTGCACCTTGTGTGAAACTGGCTTTTTTAAATGACAATTTTTAAATGCTTTCAAATATTCAAAAATGCTATCATATCATACTACAGAAACTGCATTACATAAGCTGTATTACTGTTTAAAAATTGGTAAGAAATCAATCATATTTCCATTCCTCTCACCTTGTTTTCCTTGTATCTGCTGAGGTCAGCTATGCAGTATTCTTTAAACAGCTTGTCATAATACTTTTTGGCCAATTCTTTTTCCCTGCCACAGAAAAAAAAAACCCACAAGCAACTAAGAAAATCAGCACACACATCATTAACTAACTTCTAGTTTAACGTATAGACTTTTCAGAAGACAACTGAACAGGTAAAAAACTAATTCATTATTACTGATGCCACTAAGTTGATCACCATGTCATGTCCTCCTCGTCCTCATCCCTCCAGAGGAAACGATGGTTTTCACGCAGCACGTCTAGATCTGTTTTGTCCTTGACTCTACGGGGAATAAATGTAAAATGACAAAGTTTATGAGTGCGCATAAACCGAAAAACAACTTCTGCAACTATCAATTTTAATGAAATGATTAACTGGATTGCAGTGATGTATAGACATATTGTCATTATTTTGCCTGGAGTGACAGCAGCTGACTGTTCCCCAGAGTTGACTGTGAGTAAGATTACTCACGCTGAGCGCTTGAAGTCAACCATCTGTCCTCCGTAGTACAGTATGTAATCACCGACAAACTTCTTGTGCCGCTCAAACTGGAGACATCTGCTTAAGGTCATTCTGTTGTTCAATGTTAACTTTTGCAACTGTAAACAGCCTAAAATTTCCTACCGCATCACATTTTAATATCTTAAAAAGTTACGTTTCATCAGCCTCTTCGTCGTCTACTCATAGCCGAAAGAAATGATAAATTAAGAAAGGATACAGCGTTCATGGATATCAGATGGGCTCGTCTGTTCCGGGCTTCTTCTCTAAACAAAACAAAAAAATATATAAATATAAATGATGCATTTTTATCAAAAAATAGACAAAAAAAACCAAAACAAAACAAGATAATGTATGATAGCTTGCAAAGAAAAAACAATCCACTGAGAGCATTTAATCAGATTGGCCCATAAGAAGTGACATTAACTGTAGTGTGCATAGGTAAAATGCGAGCAGCTAAAAACCATTAGCACTTCTTCGATCTGCTATTAGTCACCATACCTGTCCACTTCATTTGAGTGCAAGCTGCGGTGAGCCACCTTAGAGTGGCGACCTTTCTGAAACGGCTTCTGTAAGATTTCCTCCTCATGTTTCCTGTAGAAGGTACACATAATAGCAGAAAGCTTGTGAAAAAAATGGATTAAAAACACTTGTGTTTATTCATATTATCGTCTGTACAATCCCATCTCATTTGGTCAGCACAGATATAGTACCAGGAGTTCAGTTGAGCCAAATGCGAATAAAGCGAAAAAGTATCATTGAGCCTAAATAATTCTTTAGCCTTCATTTGACCTTTTAAGGCCTCTCTGTGAGGACTCTCCCTGTCCACCTTCATCACTGAAGTCAGAGTCATAACCGCCGCCCCCGTGAACCTGAGGAAACACAGGAAGTGATTTGTGAATCATATCTGATGATACATGTTGCACTTACCCACACACTTTCTAGCAAAATTAGGCATATTAGATAAAAAAATGCATGCATACGCTTGTACTGTATATCCTAACTGTGAGACATGTATTGCAACGTGTGACACGAATAGGGTAATGACTGATCTTAGAGTAAACATGACACTATGTATTAACATCTGCTGCACACATATATATATATATATATATATATATATATATATATATATATATATATATATATATATATATATATAAACCCATTAAAGTATGCATTTCTGAATGAGGGAGGGCATTTTTGCATATTTCCTCTGATCAGTGCTTTCTCTGTCTGACACAAAACAGACTCTCATCTTAAGACCCCATCAGTTTAAGTCAACTTTCTTTTGATTGTTGATAAAGAATGGGTTCAAACAGCAGGTGGATTGAGCGCCTATGTGCTTAAATCAACTATATTATAGATGGCTCCTCACGTTCACACATTGAGACCCAAAGGTGGGGGAAAAAAATAAAACAGAAACTCGGCTGCAGCAGTCTCACCTCATTCTTTCAAACATTAATCATGTTTAATACTGTAAGGGTATAAATATAACAGAAAAGAAAGAAAACAGGAAGCATAACAGGTCAGGTTTAAGTTAACTAGAACATATTCTATGCCTTTATAATTTGATCCAGGTCAATTTTGTCTCGGGCCAAGCATTCCTTCACAATAAGTGTCTACAAGTTTCCTGTCTGACGTGAATAAACAGAGAGTAGGAGAGTGATTTTATTGTTAGGTTTTTAGGTATTCACAACACTGTTTTTTGGAGAAAAGCATCTATTATCACATAATTGTCCAATATACTTAAGACATGAAAACATAAAAACTAGAATGATCCCATTCTATTTTATTCCACAAGTGCCAAACAAGCAAATTTAGTGGGAACACAGACAGTTCTCGTGTCTCATGAATGTTTCAAGCTTCCATAAAATCATCTCTTCATTTATTTAACCCACACTGGTTGATCTAAAAGTCCATCTTAGTGGATATGGGATGAATTTGACCCAGTGTCTTGCCCCAAAAGTGATCGTCTGCGGAATAAAATAATATCCGATTGGCCTGTAATCTGTCAAACATGTCTGCATAGCTCGATGATATCAAGTCATTTCTACCCAGAAAGAACATTCCTGTCACAAGTAGAAGCTGCAATCAATATTTGGAAATGTAAATTTTATATAGCCTTTATTTATCCATGTGAAAAGTTTCCTTGACATTAAAAATGTCTTTGTCAAGTAAGATCCTGTCTTGGGTGTAGCAATAAAAGTGCAACAAATATAACAAAATACCTCTATAAAGACATTTAAAGTGGCCAGAACGATCTGTATTGATAATAATGTTGAAATGCAGAGTCATAAAAATACTTTCAAAACAGGTCATTTCTTTATGTTATATGTAACCCCTTCAGAAATCCTTTTGGCTGCAGCCTATTTATCAATATAAGCAACGATATTACCCATAGAATACACCCAGAAATCGGAAATCACATTTTAATGATGTAAAAAAAATTGTTTTTGTGTAATTTATCTCTCAAAGTCACCAAATGTCTGGCTAAAAGAAGACAATTGGAGTAACTGCTACAACGAGAGACTATAGCAGCAGCTTTCCCTCACTCAGTGTGGCAGAGCAAGTGCTCAATGATGGATGAAATAGTGAACAAAGTGAGATATTTTAGAGGTCCCGTCATCAGAAACGAGCTATGACACTGTAGCAGGTGCACGACGACTCTGACTGCTGTGAATTTCACGCAGGCACGCGCTTTAGCTCGTGCTTTGACTGCTTTGGACCTGTCACGCGCCACAGACACCGCTCATCCCTGACTGTGACCAGTGAAGCAGTCAGGAACCAACACGGCGTTAGTAGGCAGCACCGACACACGTATCTGTGAGGGAGATAACTGGCTGCTAACAAATACGCGAACACGTCCTCACAGCCTTGTTTGCAAAAGAAGAGACGCGACTATATCACATGTATAAAAAGTTTACCTTCACAAGATCATCCATGGCTTCTTTCTTTCTCCCTACGAACTGCTGCTGACTGTTTACAAAATGTAATCGCCATGTGATGACGTAGGAAGTAAGTCGCGGTATGATGACGCAGACCTACATGAATTATATTTAGAAGAATCTGAGAAAAATCAAGAAATAAGTCCAAGAATAATTTATCATTTCCTTTTTTTTTCTATGATATTAAAGCTTACATTGGTTTGTAGTCAATAACGAGGCTCTAAAGTCTAATTCTGTGTAAGTGTAATTGGCTGATAACAGTTTCTTTAATCGGGCATCTAATTCTTTTCTAATTTATCAGTTCGTCCATCACCTAATTTATCTAATTAGCCATTTATCAGGGGGCAAGTCAGCGTCACCAGGTGAAATGAATAATCTATTGGGGATGAAAGGGGGGTGCAGTACAACATCGAGCATCGACATTCATTTTAGAACAAATGGCCCAGTTACACGGATCAACCGGCAATTGATTCATATCGTTCACTTCCGCTGAGTGACACTGGAGGATGTATTTGAATTGTGGACGGAAAATAAAGAGGGCATTGTACTGTGTGAATGTTTTCAGTTTAATTCGGACTCGGGGTTATGAGATATGGTCGGGGTGAAAGGCTGACACAGTCAGTCCGGGAACAAAAATGCAGTGTTCCCTGACTTCCCATGTAACCCACCGAACCCATCAAAGGACCTCATCTAGGAAAGAAACGGCACAGCTCTCATCATTTATTACTGAAAAAATATGTCGTCCTATTAGCTATTTAAACACACATAGGCGTACTCATCCAGTTGGATAAACAACATAAAAGGCTTTTTGCATACATGTCAGGCAAACAGTCTGTTTTAATAAGGATTTAAAACAAGTTTAGAAACCACGCAATCCAAACGGATGGAAATTTTTATTTGAAAATATTTTATTCATGAAATCCTATGATATGTTTCCCCGTGTATGCTATTCCACTACATTCATTTTAATGAACATAATATAAAATACTGCTCTACATTTTTTTCCCCTGTGTAATGATAGTCTGGAGATCAGACTTTACCAGCTATTTCTTATGCACCAATATCTGATTGAGTAGTCTTTTTGATGTATTTTTAACCGTATATTATGCCCGTCGTCTTTTCACATTTAATGTCATTATTATGCCAGAGAAGGGAAGAAAAGAGGCAGCATTTGAATGAGTGGGGCAGGTGCATTTGCACAGAGAGCCTCATGAATAGCTGCTCCCCCATTAGCCATGCACGGCTCTGAAGCGCGCATAAATAATAGCTGGCACCGCTGATAAAAAAGCGCACCTTGGGGCCTCTCTCACCCTCTCCCCCCTCCATCTCTCTTTCTTTCTTTCTTTCTTCCACTCGCTTTCTCTCTCTAAGGGCATCTTCTTCTTCTTCTTCTTTTTTTTTTTTTTTCTTTTAGTAAAGCATTTAGGCTACGGGACAACTCCAAAAAGCCAGATTTTTAGCCTTGCCTTTTACTTAGGCATGACAAAAATCTGAGATGTTTTCTGCTATTATGTCCCATCTGCCCCGCATTTGTAATCCTGCCCCTTGCAGAACAAATCCACTGGACTGGTGCCTTCCTATTGAGACGCTAGAAGCATAGAAGACAGCCTCAGAGCGCTCTATCATTAAAAGCAAACAAGACAGAGGACCTCGGCTTTTAAAAGCAAAACGAGAAAACAATCTGAAAGCGTCAAGTTAATATTTCCCGATTGGCTTTACACGTCGCAGATTTTGCTTGTAAGTTGCATGTTCGTGAGTGGAAGTACTCGGCTCGGGACAGAAGGAATGGGATACCCGAGCAGAGCAGTGAGGGGATGGAGAAGACGGAAAGGATGGACGCTCTTGGTTTGGGTCGTTGTTGTCAGCTTGGCTTTAGCTGACGGACGGAGAGTGAGGCAGCCCAGATGCCCCCACGGATGCACTTGCACAAAAGATAATGCCCTATGTGAGAGTGTCCGATCTGTGCCCCACACTTTCCCATCCGACGTCGTTTCACTGTAAGTGATGCTGCATGAAGTGGTGAAGTGTCAGAAAGCTTATTACATTCTGTGTCATATTTCCACTTTGATTTGTTTCTCCTTTTAATCAGATCTTTTGTCAAGTCTGGATTTAATGAAATTACTGGAGGAAGCTTTGCGCACACACCTACCCTACACCTGCTGTGAGTAATAGCTTTTAATCTATCTATTTATCTATGTATCTATCAATCTATCTATTTATGTATCTGTCAATCTGTCTGCCTATTTATTTATCTGTCTATTTATAATTTATGTCTGTCTGTCTGTCTCACTGCTTCCTTGATTTAAAAGTAAGGTTGTGTCTTAACAGGCAACTTGCACACAGGCTTAGATTCAGCTTTAAAGGGGGAATGGTGTCTGGATTATGCAATAGACCACATGGCTACAGCAATTAACAGCAAGAGGAACAGTGTGTGTGTGTGTGTGTGTGTGTGTGTGTGTGTGTGTGTGTGTGTGTGTGTGTGTGTGTGTGTGTGTGTGTGTGTCTTCTTTAGAAACAGGGTGGCTGAGATAAACAATGAGCATGTTCTCTTATTCTCCTGAAGAATTCAGCCCTAATCTGTAGTCAAATAACAGGCGTGCACATGAGTGTTCACCTTCTCTGAACAGTGCTGTTGATTAATGGCCTTCATTATTTAGTATCTTGACAGGACTTGAGCCTATTGAGCAAATGCGTTCTTGCAAATCCGCAAATTAACAGCAAGGTCAGACTTAACTGTACTCTACGCCACACATAATAACATGCTGTCAAGCGTCAGTCTAGCTTTCCTGGCACCGGTTCCTTCATTCTCTTAGATGACAGTGAAGTCGAGGCTAAATGTGCATGAAGCCTCAAACGTAGGAGGACATAGCATCACGCATCTGAAGACCGAGCTCGTGACTGTTAGGAGAGAGGTAACTGAAGATGAGTGAGTAAGTGGACTGCCTCATCTGTTAATATTCCCTGCAAAGGTGACTTGAAGCATCTTAACCTCCATTAAGGCATGCTTGATCAGTGCCACTGTTTTGTAGTCTGCATTAGCCAAATGTCAGGGTAACTGGCTTCCTCATTTTAAAGACTTTAACATCTTAGGATTGTAATATTTCAACCTTGATATAATAAATAATATTGATGGTACTTTTGTTCAATATTTAAAAGAAAAGAGCCGCTCTGTACAGTAACCAGATGCCAGCTTAATAATAAACGAAAACCCTTTAAGATTTTTAATAATCTGGTGGAGATGAGGTGTACAATATGTTGCTGATGGACACAATTCTTATGTTAGTTATTTAAAAAGTGACTCAGAAACAAGTGGGAGGGAGGGGGGGTAAGAATCTTGATTCTTTGCCATTTCTTATGAGAAATATGTAGGAGTGAGTGGTTGTTTCTCTGTTTAATCTGAGTCATTCATTGACCACATACACAGTGGGTAGAAGTGGTGAATGAGTGTTGTCTATTACAGTATCCCAGTCCCCCATCCAATTTCTCTGCTTTTTGCAATAGACTTACTGCCACTGACATTACGTAAACATCCATGACCACATTTTCTTATTGTGCACAGCCCACACAAATCAATATCTTGTTGAAGTTCATCTCAGTTAAGTTGTGAAACACAAACAACCAGCTGTTAAGAAAAATCTATGTACAGTTGCTTTAAATATGGCAATTTGCATTAGTCTAAACGCTTCCATCCTTTATATTTTGCTTCCAAAGAACCAGACTTTATCTATATAATATCTTTATAATTTTTAAAGTGGTCTTCATCAACAGTTTTCCAGGCTTTCCGAAGACTTTTCAAAAGTTTACGTTGGACATTGGCTGCTTTTTCACTCATTTTCATTCCAGTCGTTCTACCTGACCATTTTCAGAGGAATGTTTCTTTTGTTGTTGAGCTACTTTTAAATTTCTTTTTCAGACACTGTTATACTAGCCACAAAGGTGCATAATTTGTTTCCTGTGGACACACTTCGTAAAGGACACACTGCACAGTGTGGAAACTGAGGAAAGTGGACAACAAAAGTACAAGTGCAAAAGCACAAGGCAACACCCCCCCAAAAAAAAAAAAAAAAAAGTAGATGAATAGTGTCTGAAAGTTATGTCAAAAGAGGAAAGAAATTCAGTGAAGACCTGACAGAACCTGAAAAATGCATCTGGCCCTTCAGTTGATCCGTCTACTGTTCACTGAAGCCTCATCAGAAATGTCATCAGTGGAAGGGTGGCTGTCAAGAGCATTTCATAGGGAAACAGAAAAAGGTTCAGGCATGCCAAATTACACAAGAAATGGACTGAAAATTCGCAGCGATCCGTGTTATGGAGTGATGAATCTAAATTTGAAATGTTTCATTCATCTCTATTCATGTATGGAGGAGGTCAGGAGAGAGGTGCAACAGTGAGTGTTTGAAACTGTTTGTAAAAGACTGTCATGGTTTGGAGTTGCATTTCAGCCAGCGGTGTTGCCAAAAATCTATTGAAGTATGAATGCAGAAAAGTGCTATCAAATTTTGATGTTATTCTTATGAGATCTATCTATCCATCCATCCATCTATCAAGTCTTTTTTGGTTTGTTTTTCCTTCACAGATTGTTCACAGCAAACTCATTTGACCTGATTGATGAGGATGCATTTCAAGGTTTACCACATCTTGAATACCTGTAAGTAACTGTTTTTAATTCATGTGCAGAAAACATTTGTGTGCTGTTGTATGAAACACTGTATCATAATTGCATATTTTTTTGTATTAAACAAATATGAGGCACATGCTGATTAATAACAGCACTACGTGAACCTGTGCGGAAATATTGCACTCAAAACCTTACTGTAGTGCATGCTTGGATACATGATGGCATATAAATCTATCTGAACGATGAGGCTTTCCCCATAAGCATGTTTACACTAATGTTCCCTGTTTGGGTGCTCCATCCAACTACAACCACAGCTTAAGTCAAATTGTCTTAAATGGCTGAAAACACTTGTTTGCATTTTGAATGCATTTACAGTATAATTTACTTTGACATGTTTTCCCAGTGTTTTACAAGCCTTAGCCATCATGTAAAACCCTCAATAGCCTGATTGCAGTAAACATCTCATCTTTACAGAGAACACCCAGGAAGCTATGGAGTTCTTCTTACAGGATCACAATAGATTTCAGTATTCATTGTGTGTAGGATTTCATGACTTACTCTCATTCATTCTGCTTCTCATTCACAGATTTATTGAAAACAACAAAATTGCTGAAATATCCCCATATGCTTTCCGGGGCCTGAAAGCACTAGTACATCTGTAAGTATTTTGGTTTGAAAAAACTTTAACTCAGTTCTTGTTATCCTCTTTCTTCCTCCTGTCTTTACTTATCTTCTCCTTAATCGCTGTCCAGGGAATAGTCCCATCTCTCGTTTGTTCCTTTCTATTTTCTTAGAACTTGTGGCTTTTTCCTTTCTTCACATTAACCATCTGCATTCTCCCTTTCACACGTCCGTTTCACTTTTCAAGTAATCTGAGGTAAAAAGTAACTGAACATTATTTTTCAAGGTATCCTGACATACCCTCCATCAGTTTGCCTTTTCTGTCCCTGTTTCACTTTGTCACTGTCTGGAATGAAAAGGTAGGCAAAAGCGCTGCTGCCAGTAATCATTTCTCAAGGTGACTGAAGATATCAACTGGATCAGGTTGCAGAAGGGCAGGTCTGGATGTTTCATTGCAGATAAGCTGTTCATATATTTTAGACAGTAAAAAAGTAAAATAGACTTGATTTTGTCAAAGTTAGATTTTTCTAAAACCAAAAAAAGAAGCTATTAGTGTGAATATTGGATACAACTGCTCAAAATCTGCCTAGACAATTTATAAATCCACTATTCTGTCCTGTAGAACAAAACTATACGAAATATATGTATACTGAGTGCACGTTTGTACTTCTGGTATTTGAAGATTTCTTAAGATAGCATTCCATGTGAACAGAAATCACACTGACAAAGTCATTATGCATAAAAGATGCTAACACATTCTTAACAGTGTTTTTTCTAAACACAGTGACAATGTCACCTCAAAGCCTGCCAGAACTAAAGGTAGGTGAGAGCGCGAGTGACTTATCGGTCAAGTTAAATATAACTGTGCTGTAACCTTAAACCGGGTGACCTATCACTCTGTGACTCTCCAACATGTTTTCCCTTTAACATCATGCAGCACAGGGCAAACAAGATTTTAGCATATTGGTCTTCCTTGTCATCCCTTCATCATCCTTATGATCACCACCATCTTATAAACTATATATTGTTATGAAGAGGAATAAAAGTCAAATAAGAGAGATTAAAACATTTATCCCAACATCAGCAAAGTATAGAAAATAGTTTTATCTACAAGAAATCACAAGCAAATGGTTTTTAAAAAGATTTACACTGAAAGTGAATCCACTTCAATGTGCTATGGATGAAGAATTAAGAATCAAGTTTTACCAGGAATCCGTAGTCTCCAAACTTCAACAAAACAGGCAGCAAACATGCAAGAAAGGTAAACAGATACTGCAACAAAGACTGAGTGGAAAGGCAGGACTATTTATACACGTGAAGGTAATCAGGGGAGTGCAAACAGCTGGGGGAAAGAAAAAGAAAGACAATCAATAACAGTGAGACAAGAGGGGAAGTAAAACTAAAGACAAGACATGAGACAAATGAATAGAAAAATACAACAGGGAATAACAATTGGGAAACTCAGACACATGAATAAACTTAAACAAATCAAACAGAGGATACATTGTCCACCAGCCCTCTTCAAAAACAGTAATACCTGAATCAGGCCAGGGTTAACTAATCCATGGTGTGGTACTGTAGACCAACAGATATTCTGATAAAAGCAACATAATGAAACCTTGTCTATATAAGAATAATTATGTAGGTAACGAGTTTAATTGCTTTTGTCAAAGTTATAACTTTACAGATGGAGTTTTCCTGTAGGCAAGATAATAATCACTGCAAAGGGTAAGTCAGATCCAAGCTCCAGTAGGGGATCACTGCTCTAGAATTAAATCATTTTCCACTAATAATGTACACAATAAAATATGAAGCACTAAAACTGTCAGCTAAGATTTTTTTATATTGCTAACATGACTCAGAAAGTGCCATAGTATGTCAGTGAAGATGCCCTTTTTCGGTTCCCTTCTAGAAAAAAGTAAACAAACCCTGATACCACATGCAGTATCAGAGGACACTTTAAGAGCATCACACACAGTAAATACATTATTAAAGGGCATCTGCAAGGGGTTATATTGGAATCCTTTCCACTCTGCTCTAACCCCATGTGTTTGCTTAGTGCATTCTTGCATAAACTGTAAAGTTAAAAGGTCTCTCTTCCTTGGAGAACCAACTTTCATATAAATAATGCAGTGTTCATGGATTACGCCAACATTTCATTTCATTCACATCTCTCTGTGTGTTTTGAAGTTCAGTCTCTAGCTCCAGGGTTTTTTTTTTGTTGGAGTGTTTTTTTTTTTTACTGTTGGCCAAAAAAATACCCTGCATTTGACAGCACCGGAGAATCTAGACTATATACAAGGTAACAAACAACCACACACTCACTTATGACATACACTGAAAGGAACAACTCGGCTACATCTGGAAAAAAAAACAAAAAAACAACTGCTACTATACAAATCAACAGTACAACCAGGGGGCTGGGGTGAGATGATTAATTATCTAGTTTAACTGTAGAAGTCTATACACAAATTTTATTAATATCAAGGATTATCTAAACCAGTTTTTACATCAATTCAGTGTCATTACCATATCTGAAACTTGTATTAATATGGATAAAGGAATGGACTTTGAACTGAAGGGTTATGAATTCACGTATATACTTTATTAACACAATGTACCGTATGAACCTGGTCCCTAAAATAACCAGATCTACTAGAATCATATCACATTGTGCCACTCTCAGTTTTACAAATGACATTTTTACAAATGACACTGAAAATAAGACAGTAAGTGCACTTCTGATTAATGACATCAGTGACCATCTTCCTGTTTTACAGTCTGTGATAGGAATTACAAGATTAAAAACATGGACAGAAAAAAAGTACACACGATTCAGAACAGAGGAATCAATAAATGCTTTTAAAAACGATTTCATGAAACAGAAACAGGTGAAATATATCAAAAACAAGATGCCAAGTAAGTATGATGAATTCCTTAGATTATTTACATTATTGTATAATACAAACTGTCCAATAAAGCAATATAATAGAAAACATGAGTATATAAAAATAATATTAAAAGAATATGAGAAATACTGACCAGCGTTGTAAAACGTAGGTCTACACTAAACAACCATCACTGAACCTGGGATAACAGAGGAAAAACTGGATACCTTGATAGACAGAAATCATTATTCAATGCTCCATGCAGCTGTTGTTTTGGAAATGGTTAAAACATGTAAAAATAAGAAATCCTTGGATTTTAATGATATTGATAAGTCAGTGGTTAAGAAAGCTCTTAAGGCTATTTAAGATTTAATTTGTAATTTATCATTTCAAACTGGTATATTTTCAGACAGAATGAAAATAGCAAAAGATAGACCTTTATACAAATCTGACAGCAAACACCATTTCAAAAACTACAGGCCTGTTTCTTTACTACCTCAATTCTTAAAAAATCTTGAAAAACTGTTTAACAATCGACTGGAAAAACATATAGATAAACATAAACTACTCACCGAGAGTCTGAGGGCTCAGATCAAGCAGATCAACATCACTGGCACTATTAGATTCAATAGAATACATCACAAATTCCATAGACAAAAAGCAATATGTGGCTGGATAATTCATAGATTTAAGCATTTGACACAAAAGATCTGGATATATTAGTAAGAAAACTGTAACATTATAGTGTCGGGGGTAGTTTTAAATTGGGTTGGGAGTTATTTAAGAGACAGGAAGCAGTTTGTGAAATTAAATGGTTGTTGCTCTGTATGCATGGACATTGCTTGTGGTGTACCCCAGGGGTCAGTTTTGGGCCCTAGATTCTTTAATTTATCAATGACATTTGTGAAGTGTCCAGAGTGTTAAAATGATACTGTTCCTCATGATATAAACATTTTCTGCACTGGTGAGGATCTGCTGCATTTATTTGATGAGGTAACTAATGAAATATTTAAATTAAAGCTTGGGCATGATTAAAAACAAATTACTATTACATTCGAATAAAACTACCTAATAAAACTGTTCTTTGGAAAGAGCAGATTAAGTACAAATGTAAAAACTCAAATAAATGGTGTTCATTTTGAAAGAGTCAATATAATAGATTTCTTGGGGTAATAATAGATGTGAGACTTAATTGGAGAGCACAGATAAGATATATTCATTCCAAAGTATCAAGAAACATTGCAATACTGAACAAGACAAAGGAGGCATTAGACTGTATCACTCCATAGCCTATAAGCTTTTGTGCAGAGGTCTGGGGCAATAACTATAAAAGTACATTAGATTCACTTTTTATTCTTCAAAAAAAAAAGCAGTTCAGAACTACCAGGTGACATTCAACACATATTTTTTATTTTTGTTTTTTGAGACAAGGAAGCTATAATTTAATGGATTTCTTCTTGAAAGCTGTGAGTTTGTGTAATACCAGGAACAAAAAAACAACAAGTTTTTGTTTTTCTATGCATGGAGTGAAACTGTGGAACAATTTGAGTGTGGAGTTGGCCAAACATAAAGCAGTTCAAAGAGAGTTATAAAGATATGATTTTATATTTGTATAATTAACTTTTCAAAACTGGAAGTATTAGCTTTGTTGTGTGGAGGCTTATAGAGCTACAAAAACATAATGCTCTGATAATTTGTACTGTATGTGTCATATACGTTATATTAGAAATATTTTCATTGTTATTAATGCGGTTTGTAGGAAGCTTTGCTAAATGAACTCCTGTATATTTTTACACGATTGAAATAAATTGAACACAAGTGTGACCAGTGTTAACAGAACAAAATACACAGTACAGTAACACACAATTCAGGGATGTGAAGGACAGATCAGTGTGATTGCTCTTTTTTAATTTAAATATTTACATTTAAAAAACAAACAAACTGCTGTATCAAAAGAAAAATCCCACATCTGGGACAAATAGTATAGTAAAGTAAATATGTTAATGTTTTTTTACTGCCTTCCATTTCAAGCACCTGTTACATGTCATGAGAGGAATCTAGAAGTAGTCAGGTTTTGTGACATGTTTATTTGTTTGTAATGTCCTTGGTTTTATTCTGTTTCTCAAGTCATTCTGGCCACCAACCAATGAAAAACACATTAAGGGAAATGGATATGTCGGAAGAGATGCACTCTACATCTAATGTAATCACTTTGTTTATTATTTTTTTCCTTTTTGCTGATTAGGAGTCTGGCTTACAACAACCTTGAGACACTGCCCAAAGATGTTTTTAAGGGCATGGATGCTTTGACCAAAGTGTGAGTCTGTTTTTCCTTAATCCATCCTTACAATGCAAATATACACTTTAGTTATTACTAATATGGTCATCAAGGGTTCATTGTATTTGTGTTTGATTACTATTTATATGCTGTATGTTTAGTCCTTTTCACACAGTTTGAAAAACATAAGTAGTTGCTAAATCTATATTAGTATTTCTCCTTCTTTTCAAAGAAAGAAACAATAACTGTGCAAGAAGGAAAATGAGAGAATAGTCTAAGAAAGTAAATCATTATAGAGGAAGCTATTACATACTGCGGTTGAGAAATTAAAAGAAAGTACAAATCTAGAGAAAGGAAAGGCTGGGTTAAGATGCCACAATGTCAGGGTAAATGGTCAGCAAGTCAATTACACAACAAAAGAACTAGATACTGGCTTAGGTCACACTGACACAGTCAGCTAGATTAATTCCTGTGTCTCTAGATTCACTAGACTCCACATTCAAGCTTAACAGCTATTCAAACTGAGAGTGTGTGATAAGCAGAGACTACCCGGGAGATGGGACACGTGCTGTGGTTTAGTTGGTTTGAAGCTAAAGGGCAGCCAGGAGAAGCAGAGGGTATTTAGCAAACTGAACAGTTCTTGGAAATAAGAGGCCTGTAAGTTTTAAAAAGAATAAAGAAAGCAAGAAATAAAGAATAAATATTTCATGTTGTAACGTTAGTGTTTTACTTGATTGAGGTGGCAGGTTCTGGTTCTGTGGAGTTTTCCTTCCCACTGATTGCTGATTGATCCCATCTGGTTTTGGGGGTTTTGTTTGAGTTATTGTAGGGTCTTAACCTTACAATGGAAAGCACCTTGAGGAAACTGTATAAATAAAATTGAACTGTATTTTACTTGTGATCCATTCATGTAGGGATCTGCGAGGCAACAATTTGATCTGTGACTGCAAGCTCAAGTGGTTGGTGGAGTGGATGCACCACACCAATGCCACTCTAGACCAAATCTACTGCAGTGGCCCACCCATTCACCAGGGGAAGAAGATCAACGACCTGCTGCCTCACTCTTTTGACTGCATCGCAGCAGGTATCTTCCTCTTGCACATCTCCTTGTATCACAGAAGCTAAAGCGACTGCTTCAGCATCTTTCTCTCATGTCTATTTAATTGTTATGTCCCACCTTTCAGAGTTTGCCACCTATCAGTCACTGAAGTTTGAGTCCATTTCGGTGGATGCCTTCACTCTTGGTGATGAACAGTATGTCGTGTTTGCCCAGCCTTTTGCTGGGACATGCAGCTTCTTAGAATGGGATCACGTGGAGATGACCTTCAGAACATATGACACCATTGAAAGTGAGTTTTTTTGTTTGTTTTTTTTAAAGTCAATATGAGAATGTGTAAATATTCTCACCTGGAATGATCTCAATGTGTAGTATGTAAATGTATAAGAAACCCTATATTGATTATATTGATCTCAGTCTGGTTGGCTTCCCTGTAGAACTTCACACTACAAATTTTCAGGTGACTGCAGTTGAGTATATATTTGATTGATGTAATTACTAGTTCCCATTCAAAATAATTACCCGTTTAAGCCAGCACTATAATATGAGATGTTTGACACAGCATACCTGCTAATGCAGAAAATTTCCTCTGCATCCAGGCATAAATGCCTGGATATAGAAAGATATCAGATCCTACCATTAGTTTGTGCTATTTTCTTGAGAACATCAAGATGATAACTTCCAATTTATTGGTGAAGGCATCTCATCATGGTAAAGAACACTTCCAAAAATTCCTGGATCCAATTCCAATTGTAATCTCTTCAAAATTCGGTTAAATTCTATTTTCATGTACATCTGCTTATATATTTTTAAGGAATCCCAGTAGCAAACAAACAGATTTGACCAATGACTTCGCCCTTTTAATTCAATATTATAAGATCCAGATGCCTGTCAAATGTTAGACGTTCCACCAAAAAGACCTTTCCTCCCTAGTCTTCCCACATTGTTTTATTATAATAACTGCTCAAGGTAAAAGAAAGGAAAGTTGTCTAGAAAGGTGAATAGGTGAAATTCTGAAATACAAATTTATGTGTCTATGGTTTCCTTTTATCTTCTTTTTCCATTAATCAACTCTAAACACCTCACATTTAGCCGACGAAGGCTCTTCTGAAGACTTTAAGACCATTTTGAGATCCTTGGGCAAACTATATATAAGAACCCTGAAGAACTAACAGTCAGATCATTGCCAACAGTGACGCACATAACATTTTTATCAATCACAGAGGTTTACTTTAACCACAGAGTTACCACATTACGTCATTAAATGGTTTTTATAAGGTTTAGATAGATGTACTTGAAAAAAGGAACTACGGGTTTCATGTAGTATTTGTAGTTAGACACTCTTTATTGGATGAAAAAAAGGTTAGTGAGCCTAATTGTTCTTACATTCTAGTACAAACAGTTGCTTGGGTTCTGTGCATGTACTGAATGTGTATTTTGTTCTCTCTTTTACTCTTTAGGCACCTCAACTGTCGTCTGTAAGCCCATGCTAATTGAGAACCACCTCTTTGTCATTGTGGCCCAGTTGTTTGGGGGCTCACACATTTACAAACACGATACCTCCGCCAGCAAGTTCATCAAGATCCAGGACATTGACATCCTAAAAATTCGCAAACCCAACGACATCGAGACCTTCATGATCGACGGAGAGTCTTTCTTTGTCATCGCTGACAGCTCTAAGGTTGGGCCTCTTTTCTGTTTTCTTTCACTGTCACTCAAAATCAACAAAGTATTTCATGGCAGGTGGCATAAATTTGCATTTCGCTAGTGACAGTTAATTTTTTAAATGAATCTATTTCAGGATTCAATTTAAAATTGCATTACTTGATTTTTAAAGTCTCAGTGGGTTAGCACTCCCTTACTTAACAGAACTTTTGAAACCCTACAGTCCTACTGGAGCACAGAGGGCTTTGAACCAATGGCTCTTGAACTCTCCTAGAGTCAGGCTTCAAAGCAGAGGCGGTGGTGGCTCCTAATCTTTGGAACAACTTACCTTTTTACTTAAGAACTGCCAAGTCCCTCAATCATTTTAAAACACCTTTTAAAATCTATTTGTTCTCGCTTGCTTTCAAATCTAGTTGAGCAGAGTATCCTGGCTTTTAGTGCGCAAACACAGTGTTATTTACTTCTTTTATTTGATTTTTAGTGCATAGTTATTGTTGATTTAGCCATCATTGTATATACTGTATATTCTATGTAACTTGTACAGTACTTTGGTCAACTGGGGTTGTTAAAATGTGCAAACAGATATCAATTTTGACTTGACTTAAAAACAACAACAATACTGTAGACATGTCCTTATTACTGCATCCAGCCCCTGTATGAATAAATATCCTCTAATCTACTCTTCCCACCACGTCAGCCAGTCCTTCCCCGGGCGTCCTTCTCTGCAGCATGTCGGTCTGTGTCTGCTCCTGCTGATTAGCTTGTATTGCCAAATGTTCACATATGCTCTCACATATGCTTGGGGACAACTCAGGCACACAAGCACAGACACACCACCACACTCTGGTGTTTGGCTTCATGCAAAATTTGAAGTTTGGTGCCTAATTTTTTTTCTTGTTGAGCTATAATTGTTTTCAACTGTAAATCACTATTGAGTACTTAATTAAAATGCTTGTTCAAGTTTTGAATGAAGTTGGCTTGAGCTGATGTTTTGTACATGTTCTTCCTGTAGGCGGGCTCCACAACGGTGTACAAATGGAACGGCAATGGATTTTACTCCCACCAGTCACTCCACCCTTGGTACAGGGATACAGATGTAGAATATCTAGAGATCTCCAACAAACCCCACTTGATTTTGTCAAGTAGCTCCCAGAGGCCCGTCGTGTACCAGTGGAACAGGAGCCAGAAAAAGTTTGACCGCAGGACTGACATACCGGACATGGAGGACGTCTTCTCCATCAAACACTTCCGAGTCCAAGGTGAGAACCATGCAAGCAAAAGGACACTGCGCAAACTCCTAGTTGCATCCATTAAGTTTAGTGCACCACATGCTTAATAATGGACTCAACTTTTTTTTTAAGTGTGGTTAATAAAAACATTTATGACTTACTTTCTTAGACTTAATTTATTAAGCTTTATTTTCCTGCTGCATATCGTCGGCATTTATTTTGAAGGCGATAAGAGGCAATGTCACTGCCATAAAACCTGCACACAAATCAGACTGTAAAACATTATGATAGTGGGGGGTGGGGGTTTCTCTCTCATATAAACAGGTTACCTATTAGTGGCTATTAGCTGATGTCAGGGAAAAGTTAATTCAAGGAAAGCAGTTTTCTTTCGAGGTTTACAACAGCTTCCGTATGCGTACTGGACACAGGTCTCCAAAGACAAATGACAGGGAATGAATTTGCAATTCCAACTTTATGGTTTCTCCCTCACCTCAGACCTCCCAGCAGAGAGAAATGTGGTACACCAGGTGCTCTGCCTACCAGGAGAGACTCTCAGCCTTCTCTGAACAGGCAATCTGGGTTCTATACATAATATTATGAGAATATTATGGGTTTGCCATAACAGCTAGCCTAGTTAGGGCTGAAAGAAAAACTGAGAGAAAGCTTTATCTGTCATCAAAACAAAAACAGCACCATTCCCAGAGTAACATCTGCATCCACTTCTTCTTTCTCCCAAAACAGTGCATAAGGCTGAGATCAGCCCGACTCTGCTATATGAGCAGACAGGGAAGACACGACCCAAGATCACAGCACACAATGTGTGAATATAAAATGAGTGAATGTGCATGAATAATGTAGCTCGAAATGTCTCCCACAGCTGAATAAATATTTGTAGCAAACAATGAATTATATTTGGGATTACATAATCTGTTTTTTTGTGAGCTTTCCTGTGTCAGATCCGCATTTAGTGGCTGAATGTGTAAACTAAACGGCCCCTTGAAATCTTTGTCCTTTTCAAAGGTGATCTGTTTATATGCTTGACAAGATTCATCGGGGACTCCAAGGTGATGCGCTGGGACGGTGCCATGTTCAAAGAGGTCCAGACATTTCCTTCCCGTGGCTCTATGGTGTTCCAGCCCGTCTCCACCGGCAACTGGCAGTATGCCATCTTGGGCAGCGATTACTCACTGACGCAGGTCTACCAATGGGACACCAAGAGGGGCCAGTTTGTCCCATCTCAGGAGCTGAATATCCAGGCGCCTCGGGGATTTTCTCTGGTTTCCATTGACGGCCGGGTGTTCCTACTGGCATCCAGCTTCAAGGGAAAAACTCAGATATACGAGCACCTCATGATCGATCTGAGCAATTAGGCCCATCGTCTAAATGCCTTTTCCCCGAGATTGTCGCTCTCGTCAGTCCCATTTTAATCAATCAACAATTTCCACCTTTGCTCAAACAAAAAGAGAGATTTGTCAAAAAATAATGAGGCCCTTTAGATTAGTTTGTAGCTAAACTTATAAATATTTTGTGATCAGCTGCAGTGGTCTGCAAGTCCTGTATTTATATCTCAATCCCTTAATATTTGGAAATGCCTTATTTTCCATTTAAAGTTGTGAAGTCAGTGATCTTCTTCGTCTATTATTCAACTCCAAAGGCAGAAGACATTCACACGAGTTTGCTATTAATCTACATACAGTTTTGTTTCTCCTATAGGATTTTGATAGTGCTGATTACCATTCATGTTTTTTTGTTGTTGTTGTTGTTGTTTTTGGAAAAGGGGGCGAGAACGTTGGAAAATACATTATAGACTATGGGACATTAACCTACAATACTAATAGGTGTGTTGTGTTTAAGTACTGGATTTATTTGCTTGTGTAGGTTAGTCTCATTCATCCTGTCACATGAGCCATTCAACTGACAGGCTTGACAGATACCTTACAGAAAACAGACAATCTGACAAATGTACAAAACCCCCTTTTCACCTTTAAATCTATGATTATAGATGTAGTGTTGTACTTAGCAATAGAGCATTTTGTCAGTATTTGAGACCTGAGCTTCATAATAATACTACTTTCAACCAAATGCAGGTAAAAATTGGACTACTTGCTGAGAACCGTGTCTTTTCCATGGCAGCTAGTTGGCAGCTTATAATTATTTCACTTCAATAAATGGAATGACAAATCTGCTAAACACTGTGAGAAACTGAGTTTAAAAAAAGAACTGCTTCCTCTCTGCTCTCAGTTGAACAAGACTGTATGCGCAATACACTCATGGCGTCGATTTCTGATGAATGCCTCGCTAGAAGCATCCCACTGTGTCACCCAGCCCTTTCTCTTTCACTGCAACCTTACCCCTTTTCTCCCCCGTTGACAAAGCCATTGTTGTCTTTACTGTGCAACGAAAAGCCAACCACTGTGCCGCACATACTACCTATGCTTTCACGTGCGCCTCTTATTCTGACACAAAAGAAGTTTGATGACAATTAAAAACTTCACTGACAACAATTTGCCAAAAAAATAATGTTTACGTTTTTACAATATTGTGTAAATTATGTTACTTTTGTATGTAGAGGGGACCACACTCGATGCTTCTTTTTTTAGTGTAGATATAGTGATAAGATTTGGCGTAACGTTATACTTCTGCTGTAGACTTACTTGTGTCACTTTTATCTAGTTAAGTAAGGATAGGATATTACATGTCCCTTTGCCTTCTTTTCGCATTTTATTTTATGTACAGTGGTAATAAAATACTAAATCAGCAAGCAACTTCTCGTATTGTTTTTTGTTCATATATACTTACAAACTGAATGAATTTAGTCTTTATGATTTGATTTGTATTCAGCTGATTCTCTTCACTTGATAATAAAAAAGTGTTTCCTTTTTTTTGTTTTTAATTAACCACAGTGGCATCCAGTCCTGAGGTGAAAATTGTATTGGGGCACCACATGGTGGTGGGAATAAAGGATTTAACATTACTGTTTTCACAAGGATACCAATCTATTAATGAGCAAAATGTGTGTTTCTTGATAAAGAATACTGTCAAAATTAATTCAAGCTAAATAAATAAAATCCTGAAATCTCATTATTATTGTGAACTAGGCTTACATTCAGAAATGAATGACAAACACTAAAACTAATTTTTCTGTTCGAGGATGCAAGTAATAAAATAAATACAGACATACAAACAAATAGAACTTGTAAACTTCTGCGTGTGTGGAGAGAGAGATCGCCAACCATTGTACGGTTTATGCCACAGCTGCCATAACAATAACAGTATTGGAAATGACCAAATCTATATTTTTGTAATGGTTAGTTCACCACTATGCAGAACTTCTTTAATCAAAAATGTAAGTGTATGAAATGGGCAAGGACGTTTAGGAACATTTTAGTTGCCTAGGAGACTTGGTTTGAGTCCACTTCTGCCCCCCTGTGGGTAAACTGAACACCGCACAGTCGTTAGCAACCTGCCCCCTGAGATAAGATTACTCATTAACCTCGTCTTCTCAGTCACTCAGGACACCGGTGAAGTCGCACGGTACTCTCACTGAGGCATGCTACCGCTCAGCCGTCGCATCTTAGCATGGCAGACTGTAACCACTGCACGCACGAGCGGGCTTTATCCGTAGAGGACGACGTTACGGTGGCGTTTTACAAAGTTGACAGCCATGACAAAAACAGCGCCTACGACCGACAAGAGCCTGGCACAAACGACCGGGCACCAGAGAGGATTCATCTGCGGAGCAAGGGCCGAGCTTCGTGCGAGTATGATGAAGATGATGATGATGATGATGATGAGCAACTGGAGGGCGAGAGAGGAAGGGGAAATTCACTGGAAAGCAGCGGCGAGGAGAAAACGTTGTGCCCACCGGCGTTTTGCGTCAGAAACAAGTCCCCATCTTCAGAAGGTAGAAGCGCACGCGCACGCACTTACAGTTAGCATAAAGTAGTCAGCGTCCCCCGTTTTTACGACTTTCTCCTGCAGATAAACTTCGTCGTGTGAATATATAATGTTCTAATACACAAACAGTGACTTCCTGCGTAGCACCACGTTATACAATCGTTCAGCGTCACGTATCGGTGATAGCGGCGATATCACGTGTATGCTATTGGCCTATAAACTGTCAAGTTGGATTACGCGCAATTTTTTATATAAACTTATAACATCTTTTTTTGGGGGGGTTATTTGATAATAAAACATCCGTTAAAACAGCCCATTTTCATTGTATGTTATTTATTTCAGAATAAAACGGTAATGTTAAATAAAGTTATACACCAAATTATACTTAAAATATGATTAAAAAAATGTTCACCTTACAGTGATTCTGCCCAGTAGTGAACCTAGTTGGCTGGTGAAGCTGGTGGCCCAGTTGTTTGATAAGCCAGCTTAACATTTTCCATCGTGCTAGAAAACGGATGCATGACTGTGCACTTTTCCAAAAGAAAAAAAAACTTACCAAAAACGTGCCTACTTTTAAACAGGACGTGGTTTATACATACTGATGTGAATTCTCTAAGACTAGTTTAACTTGTATAGGGCTTGGTCCTGTTTTCCCTCTGGTATAATAATCCTGTACAAGGAAGAAGGGGGTTTATATTAGAGGTTGACAAGGAAGTAAGAAATTTCCTCAGGACCTTTACATACCAGTTTTAGTTTATTACTTTTTGGTTACTTTTGTAGTTGGTGCATAATTGCTAGGTAGAACAGCACTGGGTATAAAATTGAACTCCCATCTGGTCCAGCTGTACACTTAAGTTTTTACAGAGGTTGACTCAAATTATGTAATTAAACTATTATGTAGTTAAAATCAAAGAAAATTCCTTCTATAAAAGGATTCTATGACAACAAGTCTTACAGTACTGCTTTACTGTGACTAAACATTGCCGATCTTCTTCCTCGCCTGTGGCTTGGTACAAAGTTTGGAAAGCGAGCGGACTGGTGAGTACAAAGAAAAATCCTTGTTTAACCTCGGGCTGAAAGTCTATCCCTGCACACATATCAGTTGTTTCACAGTCAGGGTTTGCAAACACCACAGCCCACAATTTGGCATATCTTTTGTTTGTGGTCTTTGCAGCTGAATTACCCAGGCCACATGGGGTTCAATAACATATTCTGCTCCTCCCTTCGCCATCCAATATGGAGTGCTGTGTTAAGAACAACATAATATATTTTTTATAATTAAAAATGTAAGTGATTCTCTTCTTATGGCCCTTCTCTTACAGTCTTCTGTCTTAAGACTTACTTAAACTAATGCCTTCTTTTCTCTTTTTCCACAGGCCCAGAGAAACCAAATAGTTGCCCAGGTCTTGGCTTGTTCTATGCTTTCCTGTCCACAGTTTTCTTCTCCATTATTACCCTCTTGGTGAAAACTGTAGAGGGAATTCATGCTATAGAGATCAGTGCCATACGATGCTTCTTTCAGATGCTGTTTGTCGCACCAATAATCATCTATCACAAGTAAGCATGATAGCTGGTTTAAGATTTACACACGCTGTACAGTATATGACATAATTAAGGCCAGTATTTTTTTGTACATTTTCAAACCAACAATCTTTTTGGTTTGAGCAGATTATAAGAGGATACAGTCAAAGAGATGGCGCATATCCTCACCTGTAATTTATCTGTCATTTTATCCCCTTTACCCATTTTTACAATCACATGTCCTGACTTCACTGTCCAAACATGAGGTTTACAAAATATTGTTAGAGATTTGTTTTATTCCCCTCACTGTTGTTGATGGAAAAATGTGCATTTAAATTCAGTGTGGGAAAGGGTTTTGAATAATACTCCCACATCAAGTTATAGAGCCACCTAAAATTAACTCCCCATGTCATAATCAGAACTTAAGTATAGTCAAGTATATTAAACAAACCACTTGAGGTGTAATTTTTACACATACATAGATTAATATGCCAACAGGCAAACAAAATATAATCAGACTGAGTTTTTTCACATTTGGCGTTACCTTGACCTTGGCCCTATTTTTGGCCAAAGGGAATTAATCTCGAGCAGTTATTGGTGTCTGTCATCAGACAAAATTTGAAAATGGTATCTTAAAAACTGTGGACCCTAGACTACTAACAGACAGACAGGCAAACAAACAGAAACGATTAAATACTCCCTCCCTTTGGGGAAAGAGTAAATCTAGCTTGTTATTAATCTCTGGCTCTCTTCCACAGCATGTCTTTTGTCCTGTCTTCCTCCTCTTACCCCAACCAGTCACGACAGGCAGTCATGACTGCCTGGTTCTGCTGGAGGTTTCTTCCTGTTAAAAGGGAGTTTTTCCTTCCACTGTTGCCAAAGTGCTTGCTCATAGGGAGTCATATGATTGTTGGGTTTTTCTCTGTATGTATTATTGTAGGGTACCTTACAATATATAGTGCCTTGAGGCAACAGTTGTTGTGATTTGGCGCTGTATAAATAAAATTGAATTGAATTCTTTTTTCCCCCCTGTCAATTTATTCCACTAGCTTGGTTTGATTCCTTTAATACTGAGAAATATAACTTAAAAAAGGCATTGAACCTTCTCACCCATCCTTCTGTTCATCCTCCACATACATTTTAACTTTGATTTATCATTTACAGATCTGTCTCTCTTCCCTGTTTTCAGCAGCATCCACTCATGCATCCATCACTGTCATCCCCACATTACCTAAATGTATCATTTTCCTTAGCCATCCACTAATTTGTCATCCCTTAACTCCCTACGGTACTTGCATTTTCTCCATCCGTCCCTCCCTGAAATTTCAGTTTATTACTTCCTCTATCAGTCATTGTAGTCATCCTTCCATTCAGCCATCCCTTCATCCATCATCCTCATATCTGTGCTCCTCCAGGACAGGTTTTCTTGGTCCCAGAGATAAACGTTTATTTTTGATGCTTCGGGGTTTCCTTGGTTCCAATGCCATGATCCTGCTCTTCTATGCAGTTCAGCTGATGCCGCTGGCAGATGCCATCGTTATCACATTCAGGTGAGAGCTGCTTCAAAGCTCATTTATTACAGATCACTTCAGATTATGCTAACACTACAGATGCATTGCATCCTCCTTGAATTCATCAGCTACATTTATGCTTTTTCCATGCTTCCCCCCCCCCTTTTAACTCTTTCTCTCATTGAACCCTGTCTCCAGTAATCCAGTCTTTACCTCCCTCTTGGCTTGGATCTTCCTGAAGGAGAAATGTACAATCTGGGACTGTGTTTTCACTGTTTTTACCCTCACCGGAGTCATCCTCATCGCCCGACCGCCATTTCTCTTCGGCGAGAATGTTCATGGCATTGAGGGCGACTACACGAACCACATCAAGGGGACCATTGCTGCATTTGGAGGTGATATGATTTATCCAAACATTTACACTGAGTATTTTGCTGAGGATTTTGTTTGCTCTCATGGTCAAGTTGACCATGGCAACCAGGGGAACTGAACCACATTTGTATGAGAGGGTGGAGTGCAAAATGAATGGAGGACAAGTATCTAAAAGTCACGTCCTAATGAAATAGGAAAAATTTTGGCAAAGACTTGACATAAGACATAAGAGATGTATCTGGACCTTAGGATTATCCATCTACTGTTTACTGACACTCAGTTGCAGGGCGAAAAGGTTTGCCAAAGAGCGCTTGCCTAAGAGAGTTCAAGCTGTGTTAAAGAATAAAGGTGGTCATACCAAATATTGACTTTCAAGCTTATTAAGCATTGTACAGGCTTTGTTTCTGCATTTCAATAAATCACTGCACCTGTTTCCAATTTCCCTAGCAAAATGATGGTGATGGGTGGCTCATGACAATAGCTAGCAAATACAGGAGCCTCCTATGCCACTCTTAGAGTCCGCCTCAAGTGGCCACTCAAGGAACTGCAGTTTTTGGCACTTCCATGTTGGCTTTATATGTATGTTTTTTAAGAGCCAGCACGTTGCTGCTTGACTGAATGCAAAACATGGGTGAAAGACTGTTTCCAGTCAGTTGTGGCTGGGTTCAAAGCTGTCTCCTTTCTTTTGTAGCAGCTTATTAGTTTCTGTAAAAGAGGTCCATTAGGTTTCAAAGCATGATACCTATATTGGATTCTCACTGACTAACAGTTTGGCAAACATTTTATGGACTCATTCATTTCGAAATTTAAATCTTTGAATCAGCAGGAATGATTAGGAATGCACAGATGTTAATACTATATAACAATAAGTAATAATGTGATCCAAAATGTCACACGATGAACCTGAAACATACGGGTTTAGGACGTTTAACCTCATTAATTCAAGTAATTCTATCAGTTTAATAATAGCTTTGTAGCTCTGAAGCAATAGATCCGAACATACCCTTTAGCTGTCCTTCAAGTCTAAAGTGGTTCTTATGGATTTGTTCATTCTTATTATTCTGCAGATTGATTTATTCATTCTGTGTCTCTCTCAATGGTTAATTTATGTATAGGAGCAATTGGAGCTGCGTGTACATTTGTTATTCTTCGCAAGCTGGGCAAGAGTGTCCACTACTACGTCTCCGTGTGGTACTATGCTGTCATCGGGTTAATCGAGTGCATCATCACCGTATCCGTCCTGGGTGAATGGAAAATCCCATTCTGTGGCCGTGACCGCTGGATGCTGATGTTGATCGCCATCCTGGGTATCGCAGGCCAGACCTTCCTCATAAAGGCTCTGCAGGTTGAGAAGGCCGGACCCGTAGCCCTGATGAGAACTGTGGATGTGGTGCTGGCGTTCATCTTCCAGTTCATTTTCTTTAGCCGCGCACCGACATGGTGGAGCTTCGGCGGAGCGCTGTGCATAGTGGTGAGCACCAGTGGAGTAGCAATAAGGAAGTGGTATAATAGTTCCCGTAGGAACTGATGAGCAGACGTATCGTCAGTTTAAGTATTGATTACTATTGATTTTTTTTTTCTCTTTACCATCATATGGTCTTAATTTACTTCTTATTTTACTTGTTATTTATATGCAAACCTGAGTGGAAGTTTAAGCTCTTTATAGAGTTAGAAGCAGAAATAGATCAGACCCAATCTAATATGGGGCTGTTTTGGCTTGTGATACACGTTGATTCTAAGAGTCAACCTGTGCAATTTAATGCTTGTATTTTTTTTTTTAATTAATCAACAGGTTTAGGTTTTTTTAAAGAAACGAGAAAAAAAGACTTCTCCTCAAAACTGTATGCTGATCCCTGGAACTTGTGTGTATATGTACACAGTATAAATACAATGAAAGACATCCCATTTACTCCCCTTTTACTTTAACCTGAATAAAATACCCAAAGAGAGGATAGCATAACCAAATTATACTAAAACGTGTGCAAATTTAGATTTTTATTATGATTTTACTCAAAAGAAAGAAAAATGTTTGAATCTGTTCATGCTAAGACTACGACTATGATCGCTCTGCCATCGACAATGACAACAAAAGAACCACAAACTCAAGAAAAGCACTTTAATGCAGTTAGTCACTACAAACAATACAATAAATTCCAACACTGTCATGCTGTACTATTTTCTCAGGGATTTCTCAGCAGGGTGTGATGTTGGTTAGCACTCCTAGTGCTAGTCAGTGGACCACTTGTATGTCCTCCCTGTGCATTTTTCTCCAGGTTCCCTGTCTTCAACTTTGCAGCCCAACCTCTAGTTGTGCACTGTGCAATATTTAAAGTGCCTTATGTAGGAAAGCTTTCCTTAATAGAGCGGCTCAGTAACCAGTAGCGTGTCCTAAGATGCTCTCAGATAACTGTGCAAATAGACATGAAAATGAATAAGAATTAGGGTGCTAAGAGAATTTTGTACCTAAAACACTAAGCCCCACCCCCGCGATAGGCTGCACTGTTTCTTTATCAACATAAGAGTCAGATCCTGTCATCACCTTGTGCCATTTTAGCAGGCAATTAGTGCATAATCAGTTCAAAAATATCTTTTCTGTGATGCTCGAAGTGGGATGTCATTTGCGCTTTGTCTCTGCCAAAGGGCAGTGCAAGTGTGAGTAACCTGTCACAATAATTCAGCTGATCAGCTGGTAAACAACTGCGCACAAAGATCGCTTCAAGTATCTTACAATGAAATCTTGCTCATTTATTTCAAGGAGGTAAAGCAGAATAATGAGAGGTAAAAGGGCATAATGAAGTGCAGTTTTGTTAATATAACCCTGCTCATCAGACACCCTTCATTACTCAGGTGAGTAGGACAATAACATTAGCTAAGGCTAATGATAGCCTTAGCAACTCAATACTAGCATCTAAGATTCTGGATGTTTACACTCGCCCTGTGATTATAAGTGGATACACTGTATCTTCAGTCCAGAGGCGTTCAGCCGGTGAAGCAGTTTTGGGATTTTTAGTTGATTTATAAAATTCCAGCAAAAGTTATAGAGACTTTAAATATTTTAAGGCACAAAAAGCTTTTCTGCTAAAAGCAGTAGTTTGTTTTTTTCTTTCACACTCAAAGAGTGTTTTTGCTGCCTCTGATGTATGATTTATGTCTAGAAATCTGGCTTTCCAGCACAACTGTCTCTATGTTTTGTGTTTGTATCTGGTAGAAATTATTTTGGTATTTCTAACATTTAACAACAAGTTTCCCAGTGGCACGACCAGTGAGGTCATTTTCGCAACTGCAGTCCCGTATTTGACACAGTTTAATTGGGTCCAATACAGCTGGAAAGGGAAAGCAATTAGTGGTGCTAGACTGCTACGCTATATCCTGCGGTGTTGTCTTTGCTGTTTTTCACACTCTCCTCTTTCTGTTTTTTTTTTTTTTCCAACTTGTGGAGAACTGTGTCTGCAGCACAACTTGAACAGTCAACACCCGTTCCTGCTATAATTATTCCTCTTATGCAGTAAATGTTAGTGTGCACACTGTTGCTTCTATGCAATGCGACAACTATTTCCTTGTGTTGTATAAGAAGTCCAGCTGGCTCATGTTGGTCCTGTAGGACACGACACGGTGAGCTGTAGAAGACTAAAGCAACATAAACTTTGTGTGCAATATAAAAATGCATTTTTATCTACAGAATTCGCATTGGTTGAAGTAAATCCCAGCCGTGCTCTGAGATAATATGTAAAGAAGAAGCACTCAGTTTTATTGCCAAAATTAATTACTGATTCAAAAAAACATATTAGCTTGGAAATTAGTTGTGTCACTCGTTTTTTTTTTTAAGGAACTAGTAGAAAATAAAGGCACTGTGACATTTGTCAGTTGTTCATGCATGTGACGGTCACATCAAATGTCCACAAGTTAATTTTCTTAAGTGTGTTTTGGTTTTACATTGAGTTTATTATTATTATTATTATTATTAGTTTAAATGACATGAATGCTGGTAGTGTGAGCACAATGTGTTGTTTTTCATCAGCTGGTAAGGTGAACAGTCTCAGGACCTACAAGCCTTAAAAACCTACTGAAGCTGTTTTTATACTATCATTATTATTATTATTATTATCATCATTATTATTATTATTATTTCTGCAATGTTTTACAGAAGCTCATATGTATGTATTTCCACACAGTGATGAATAACTTTTTAGTATATTATAACTTAAAAATAAATCTTATTTGAATTTATAAGTCTTACCCTCTGCCTCCTGTCTTTTCTCTCATAAAGCACTTGATCATCACTTCTTATTAAATCATTTAAATGTGACAGACGTTTGCGGAATGCACCCAAACTGTGTAGAGGTTTTGTTTCTACTTAAACTATTGTCCAAACACACGTGGTGTTAGCCATGATGCTCCACTAATGGCTCAATAGGTGACAATGGTACAAACCAGGCCATGGGCAAAGAAGCTTTCAACAAACCACTGAGTCAGGTAGCTGTACTGCTCAGAATAGCACCTGGCTGAGTGAACACTTGTGTGTTCATACTGTGGCTTTTGTTTATCACACAACACACAGTTGTGAGAGCTGTGTTTTTCCATGCATAATAACCGAGTTGCATATCTTGCAAAAAGCAAAGACTTGTGCCTTGGGTTTAGGCACAGTTGCAGGGTAATTCTTCAGCCAGGCACTGAGCTAGGTGAAGTGTGAAAAGGCTGAACTAAAACAGAGTAGCTCTTTGTTTTTGAGGTAAAGAATAAATTGGCAAATTAAAGGCAAAAAACGCCCCAAAACATGTGCAACAATGGCTTTGAAGCACCCCGCCTTTGAAAGAATATCTGGGGGAAATAACTGGAAGTATTGCTTTTTTTGGTATTGTAATGTTAGTGGTACAGGGTACTTTTAAATGTGCTTACCTTAACACGACTTCCTAAAGAAAGAGGCAGTGTCATCCAGCAAGATATCTGGAGAGATCCAGCATCTGGATAAATATGTTTCATCACAGCAGCAGATGGCTCCGTTTCCACTATGCTATTAGTTGCGTTTGTGCTTCAGCTACAATCAATATTTTTCTCATCAATCTCTTCATTATGACATCACCGGGACAACAAGAAGGTCATGCATATGTAACGGTTATGTTCTGACGGCAGAGGGCAGGATCCACAAAAATAAGGACGTGCCCTTGAACGCATCAGTAGTGCCACTTTAAAACTTTGGATGGGTAGACGAGGATGAGGAATAAAAGTAGTCCACTCTACAGTAAATAAACAACAGTTAAAGTAAAAGTGCCACAGGCGCATAGTACGGGCTTCACATTGTGAGAGAGTGCCTTTTTTATACAACGGTGATTAAAAAGAAAAGCAATGGTTGTGGAGTACGATTTCACTTGTGTTTTCTGGTGTCTCACAGGCATCAAGTCAGTAACATAATCCATTCCTGCCTACATGGTATCTTCAGACCTATGTTTCAAAAGTCATCTTCCACGAAACACCTGGTCTAGCACTGCAGATGAGATGTATCTACAAAGTTCCAGCACCTGTGGAAGAATGGAGCGGCCCTTTAAGATGAGTACTGCGCCTACAACAGAATCCAGGAAAAACACAGTGGTTAAAAAAAAAAATTAAAATTGTTGCTGTTTGTTCCGGGCAGTCATGACACTAAAAGCGTGCCTGAGCTTGTCGAGGCATATAGGCTTTTTTGCCCACGGGCTAAGGTTTCCTGGATAACTCCGTGAGAAATGGGAGGACTTTTCCACAGCAAAGTGAGACTGTGCCCTCTGGGATATGTGTATGTACTGACTGTTGCTTCAGTTAAGCTTAAAAACAGTTTTCTTTTTCTTTTTTTAAAAGATATCTGAAACATATGTAAATATGAAAAGAGTTGTGCGTTTTTCCTTTATCTGCTTCTTATTATTTATTTATTTATTATATTCCTTATATTCCACAAAAATACGGGAGATAATATTCTCCCCAAGAAATCCTGCATTGAATTTAATGCTTCAGTTAGATTTCTGAATTTAATTTTCAAAAGGATAAAGATTTTTATCAGATTTTAGAGTAGTGTGGGGAAGCTTTAGGTCACATTTGACTTGTTGGAAGAGCTACCCGCCCTCTTTTTTTCTTTTTCCCCCCCTTTTTTTTTAATCATCAGGGAACCAGGGATTCCCAAAGGTTTTGCACTTTGCACGCTCCTGGGTGGAGGAGAGTTGGAGGGATGGAAGGGTTGCACATTCCTGTCGGATGGCATAAGACTTCCCATCAATGGAGTGGGTGAGGAGAGGGGGGGGATTGGGAAAAAATCCCTCATTTTCCAAGTTGAAATAGATGCAGTAATACGCTGAGCACGTGCTTTTCGGGCCACCGCTCATTTCAAGTCCCGGGCGATGATAATCGTTTAAAACAATGACACAATCAAGACACTCCCATGAATCCCGCCTTTATCTGTCGGAAGAAAGCATTGCGCGATTCCAAAACTATTCGCCTTTTGATTGAACTAGTGCCTCACAGTGATCTGGCTGTTTCGCCGAGGTGAGATCTCTGTGTGTGAGACACATCAAAGGATGGCAGCTGATGGAGCATGCGGACAGACGCTGCAGCTATTTACCGGAGTCGGCTGTCAAAATGATTTCTGCGATTGCCCCCTGAGTTAAACCAAATGGTCGTAAAGAGCTTTGCAAACGTTTGACTGGAGTGAATCATTCTGGGCTAGTGGCAACAACGTATAGGACATGCGGCATAAATAAGTGAATGACTGGCTACGGTAAGGAGCTGCTGCCAGACATTCCAATAGAGTGACACACACACACACAGAGAGAGAGAGAGTAGGCCTGCTACAGAGGGAGAAGTGTTATTGTCCTCCTGTCTACGGCTCAGTTGGCTAAATGAGGGAAAGCAATGCTGCCTTCAGGTGCTATTGGCCATATTGCAGTTACGGGAAATACTGCGGTTTGGCTTGATGTGTTTAAAAAAAAACAAACAGTCATGATGAGAGCAGGCAAACGCACACAGCAAAATCTCCAGTGTTAAATTAACACTAGAGAGTGTCTATATGGGTCCACACCTCTGAGTGTTAAATATAACACTGTTGAGTGTTAAATGAACACTTTTGACAGTGTTATATTTTTAAAAGACCCCTAGTCAGTTTTGAAGATTAACAATGACTAACACTGGGCAGTGCTGATTTTCTAACACTGGAATATTTTTAACATTTTGAGTTATTTTCCAGTGTTAGGAAATAAGCACTGCTCAGTGTTAGTCATTGTTAATCTTCAAAACTGACTAGGGGTCTTTTAAAAATATAACACTGTCAAAAGTGTTCATTTAACACTCAACAGTGTTATATTTAACACTCAGAGGTGTGGACCCATATAGACACTCTCTAGTGTTAATTTAACACTGGAGATTTTGCTGTGCATATGCAGCATTTACCTGCATTGCCATTTCAACAGAATTTTATCTCACCTCAAGGCGCTTTATAGTTTGAGATAAAGATCCTAAATTATTATAGAGAAAACCCCAGCAATCAGAAGAGCTCCTATGAGCATTCACTTGGTGACAGTGAGAAGGAAAAACTACCTTTTAACAGGAAGAAACTTCCAGCAGAACCTGGGAGGGGCGAGGTCATCTGCCACAACCTGGTTAGGGGTAATGGACAAAGGAAAACAGAACAAAAAACATGTTGTGGAACAGATCCAGAGATTAATAATAACTAAAGATTAACTGCAGAGAGGTCTATTAACACATATTGAGTGGGAAAAAAAGGTAAACGAAGAAGAAACACTCAGTGCATCTTGGGAAGCCCCCAGCAGCCCAGGTCTATTACAGCATTACTAAAAGAGCGTTCAGTGCCCCAACTATATGCTTTATCAAAAAATGCAAGTTCTTGAAAGTAGAGTGGGTCTCTGTCTCGCAAATCCAAACTGGGAGTTGATTTCACAGAAGAATGTCCTGAAAGCTATAGGCTCTGCCTCCCATTCTACTTTTAAATACTCTAGAACCACAAGTAAGCCTGCAGTCTGAGAATGAAGTGCTCTATTGGGCTGATACAACACTATGTGGTCTTTAAGATAAGATGGGGCCTGATTATTGAAGACCTTGTATGTGAGAAGAAGGATTTTAAATTCAGTTCTCGATTTAACAGGGAGCCAACAAAGAGAAGCCAATATGGGAGAAATATGCTCTCTCTTTCTAGTCAAGGACTGCTCTGCCATCTTTTACAGTAACAAATATCCACCCAGTTTGAGTGTGCTGATCCTATATAGAGCATATTCACTATATAAAACAGGGATTATAAATTATTCTGTGCAAAAGTCTTAAACACCCCCCCCCCCCCCCCCCTCTAACAACCCCGTAATTATCTATTTAATGATCTTATTGTAGGAGCAGACTAGGCCTGAGAACACTACATACTAAAATAGCTTAATTAAAGTACATGCCTTCCCATCCACTTTCCCCACCAGCAAGGAAGAAATACAGCACTGATGCCGCTCTCAAACTTTAGCACTTTTAGTAAAGTAAACTTTTAGTAGACCAAATTCTTGAGCAGATAAGGAATGGATGAAAAAGAGGTGAAATAATAATAATAATAATTATAAAAAGAATGAGATAAGTGAATTTTTGGCTTTGGACCTTTACTTTGGCAGGATTTTTATCAGGTCTTGGTCCCGCCTAAGATAACATACTGCCCACTCTAACTGAGATATGAGCCAAACAGTGGCACTCATTGCTTTGCAATTTTATTGAGTCACACAGAGTACTAACAAACGACTCACTGGCCACTTTTTTGGGTAGTGTTTCAGCTGCTGTTAACATGCCTATGTAATCACCCAATAACATGGATCAGTGCATTTAGACATGCAGACTTTGTCAAATGAGCATCATTGAAATGTCACAATATACCTGAGAGTTGTTGCTAATAATGTGCATCCTTTTATGCACTGCCTTCTCAAAGACTGCAGTGAGTTTACTGTACTCAGCTGACCGCCACAGTCACCAGATCTTAATCCAGCAGAGCACCTTTGGTATGTGATGCAATGGGAGATTCATGACATGGATGTGCAGCTGACAAATAAGCAGCAACTGTGTGATTCAAAGATGTCAATATGGACCAACATCTCAGAGGAATGTTTCCAGCATCATCCTGAATCTAGGCCACAAATCATCTGGGCAGATCTGAAGGCAAAAGTGTGGTTGACCCAACCCAGTGTACTTATATTAACTAGACTAACATGTTTAGATTTGCCATCTCATTTCATAGCTAATTTAAGTATTGTGTTTGAAAGAAACAGTTAAATGAAGGAAACACATCTGAATACCTAAAGATGATTTTAACAAATAACTTGTCGTAGGCGAGCTTTTTGATTAAACTGCTTCCTGCACACCAAATGGTCACCATAGTTAGGCTGTTAGGTCCATTAACATTGATGACAGAGGGCTGAGTCAGTGAGAAAGGACTGACTTAGTCACACTTATCAGGAGATAAAATCGAGGTGGGCCAGACAGTAGAGCAGGAAAGTGAAAGGTCAGGAGGACGTACTGGCTTTTGAGGAGCACAAGCTGGGGCAAAACGATAACACCTGAAGTTCATTAAGGATAAGTATTGTGTAGGCTAGGGCTCTGAAGTTGGGGGATCTGGCACAAACTTCAGAAGATGACGCCAGCCTGTGAAGGGAATCATCTGCTCATCTCCACAGGCCCTCCATGATCCCGGCAGATCGAGGCAGCCTCTCGCCTTCCAGAGGGCTTTATTCTTTTTCCCTTATCAGAGACATCAAGATCATTTGTTTCATTGATGGACTGCCTAATCTTGAAGAATCTGTCCTGATTTATTGAAATGGCTTTAACTAGGACCCAGTATAGCTGGATGCTAGGGTATCCGAGTCATGCCATGGGCACAGATGTGCTAAAGAACGTTTTTAGCTTTGAGGCTGCCTTCAGCGACGAGCACCTCCCTCTGGTTTGTGTTTTCTGGTCTATTTTGATAAATCTGGTAATCAGAGCGCCTTGGTTTCAGTCTGTTTGAAACTGAATTGATAAAGAAAGGGGAGGTGGATTTGCACTTTTAGCAAAGTAAATAAATAAAATAAATTCATGAACAGAGCAAATCGTTTGAGAAATCAGACTTTTAGTCTACATTTATGCAAGTGTGTTTGTATATGTGTGCGAATTCAGTTTGAAAGGCTTTTATTTCACCTTCTACACACTGTAATGCTATAAAACTTTAGAGCCCTAGGTTACACATTGCTTTGTATCCACAATGGATGATAGGTACCATCACTTTTACTCCTGCTCACGCTACTTAAAAGCTGGTTCTTGTCTGAGCTTTCACTTTCCCACTCTTGTCTGGCCATCCTCCATCTCATCTCCTGATGAGAGGCAGTATGTCCTGCTGTCCACCACAAAGGACAATGAATAAAAGTTTTGTTTTGAAAGGGTTAAATTTACTGTGCATTTCTCAAATCCTGCTAAATTGACATTCAGAATCTCAAATTGAGGAATCAATTTGGTTTGTAGCAATAGAATCATAATAGCTACAAAAATGTTATTCCCATAAAAGGATTTTAAAAACAAATTTCCTTCTTGTATGTAAGTTAAACCCCGATGAATGTGGTACCACTAGAAAGCCCAGGATGTTCTTTTGATATACTTTCTATAATCAGGGGTGTCAAACATAAGGTATAAGAATTGGCCATGTAAATACTCCAATCTTGTCCAACTGGACAGCTTTAGCAAACATGAAGGAAGACATAAATTTTGGACTTTGAACTATAGTTTGAAAAGTTTTATAGCTTTATCTTTACAGATAAAGATAAACCTATGTGGCCATCCATGCTACACCAAAGTAATTTGGTAAAAAAAGAAGAAAGAAAAAGAAATGACAGTAAAGTTCCTCTTTTTTCCACTTACAATAGAAATGTCTGTTGTTATATTTTAGTGAATTAACAAATACTTTCTATTTTATAACTCAATAACTAAATAAGTTTTATATAGTTTTACACGAGTATTTCTTACAACTTAAACACAAAGAGTGATACTGCCAGATGTCTTTAATTTACTACAGCAGCTTTTGTTTATCAAGTAGAGATGTCCTGTTGAAATTACACGTTTTATTATATTAAGATATCTAAGGATTAAATGTGTAATTAAACTTTTTTACACTGAGAGACTTGCACTTAACATCCAGCCCACTTAGCATCAAAGTGGGCTGTATTTAGCCCACTATGTAAAATGAGTTTGACATCCCTATTTTAGTGTTAGGCATGCATTTGGAGTGCAGTATTCCGAGGGCCACTGAATGCAGCACAGCAGAGAGCGGTTTTTCCCACCGCAGCACGAGCTGCTCCATCAACTGTATCGGCGAGAGTTGTGAAGCGAGTCGGTCACCGAAAACTTTGCACAAAGTGCGCCGTACATGTCTTCGTGCGGCGTTTAGGTGGATGCTGAGTGGATCTGACACGGCTGGTAAGTAAGTTTGTGTCACGGTGTCCTCAAACGGTCAACTCACGTTGAGTTTAGGTAACCTATGGTGAGTGTTTTGGTTGAGGGCGCGCGGCTTGCTTGTAAAGTTGGCTCGTAGCATCCGTGGTTCCCAAACTGATGTCCAGGAGTTCAGCATGTAGCCAAATAAGCCCGTTAATAAAGCTTGTTGCATTGTTTGACCGGAGTGCTAGAAATGAATGTAGGCTGACATTGTTTCACTTTTCTGTGTTAAAAATGGGCTTCTACTGGCTTCTAACGAGTAGAAGCAGCACGTGTGCTTTAATCTGCAGTGTTTTGTATGGATGACTTATTTATATCTAAAGTTAGCTTTGTTTTTTTTTAATGTATTATTATTAGTATTATCATTATTATTATTATTGATCTTTTACTTGAGGTGTGTGTCCTCTCACGCGTGTTATTTTTGAGTCTGACAGGTGAGGTCACTGTTTACACCCCCACCCCCAGACACCCCTAGGCAAAAGCAATCTCACCCTCAGATGCATGTGATGCTGCTTCAGAAGTTGCCATCAAATCAACAGGTGAATCTGTTCCGCATTCAAATGAACGAGAAACAGGAAGGACACACATACATTTGAAAGTAAATAAATATGCAAGGATATATAAGAATAATAGTGCACACAACATGCCACAGTGAGAAATGCAAGCATATAGTGAGATACATACTTCTACATCAGTAGTGTGTGGTGTTTTTGAGCTAATAAGTAGATCTTTTTCTGGCCAGAGGAAAAAAAATCACCATGAAATTGAATGAAATGGATATTGACAGAACTGAACGTCACTGCGTTCATAAAGAGGGGATGGTTTATTTTACAAACACAACTTTTGCCTCTTCCCACATTAATATGGTTTGTTTTTGTATATTTATTTAAGTTCCACCCAGTTTGTGTGTTTCGACATCACATCATGGCACATGACTGGAGTTGGGGAACACGGTGTCTTGAGATAGAAATCTGAAACAGACAGGAATGGTCTGGTTGGACTTGTTTTTAAAAAAACTGGTGTTTACTTGTGCATCCTCCCATCCATAAACTCAGGCATGTACAGAGGAAGTAAAGTACAGAAATCCTTGCCTGACTCAGTCAGACCTGACATTAGCTGGTCTTTAACCTTCTAGTTTCCTAAGTACAAAGTCTGTTTGATCCTGCAGATGTGCATGTAGTGTGTCTGGTGTGTCCATGCATGCTTGCATTCCAGGTTGCTCCTTCACCTAAAGCATGTGGTGCGGTGTCTGAGGCAAACTATTTACTCTGGTTCTTTTGTTTTTCAACATATCATCATTAGTATGTGCACCTGTTCAACTGCCCCTTAGTGCAAATGACTTATCAGTCAATCACATAGCAGAGACTGCAATTAGGCCTGTAGACATTGTCAAGGCAACCTGCTGAAAGTGAAATGGAGCATGAGAATGATGGTTATTTCTCCACACAACCATCTCTAGGATTTACAGAGAATGGTCTAAAAAGAGAAAACATCCATGGAGTGGCAATTCTCTGAGCAAAAATTCCTTGTTGATGTCAGAGGTCAAAGGAGAATGGAATGACCAGACTGCCTTGACCTGACAGGGAGGCAGCAGTAACTCAAATAACCCCTCCTTACAGCCAAAGTATGCAGAAAAACGTCACTGATTGCTCAACATGCTAAACCTTGAGGCAGATGGGCTACAGAAGCGGAAGACAACACCAGATGCTACTCCTGTCAGCTAAGTACAAGAAATCACACAGGCTCATCGAAACTGGACAATGGATGATTGGGAAAACGTTGCCGGGTGTGATGAGTTTTGATTTCTGCTGCCACATTCAGATGGCAAGGCCAGAATTTGGTGTAAATGACATGAACGTATCAATCCATCCTACCTTGTATCAACAGTTCAGACTACCGGTGGTGGTGTAGAAGTGCGGGGATGTGTTTTTGCCACATTTTGGATGCCTAAGTATCAACCGAGCATTGTTTAAACTCTGTAGCCTACCTGAATATTTTTGCTGTTCATGTCCATCCCTTCTAATGGCTGCTTCCACCAGGATAACACATTACATGACTTGAAAGCTCAAATCATCTCAAACTGGTTTCTTGGAGAAGACAGTGAGTTCACTGTACTGAAACGGCCTTCACTGTCACCAGATCTCAGTCCAAAAGAGCACCTTTGTGATATTGTGGAACGAGAGCTTGTCATCACAGATGTCGAACTAACAATTCTGCAGCAAATGGGTGACGTTATCATGTTAATATGGACCACAGTCTCTCAGGAATGTTTCCTGCACCATCCTGAATCTGTGCTATGAAGAATTAAGTCAATTCTGAAGCCAAAAAAGGGGTCCAGTCCAGTACTGACAAAGTGTATATGAGTGTCTATGACTTGTGCTGCACATTGGGTTACTTACAAACACTTTCCTTGCTTGTCTTTTGCTGGGAAACAGCTGGGGCCAGTGTATAAAGCATGTGTATGCTGCATGAAATAGACCAGCTTGTAATGGGGCATACGTGAGGCCGACCAGCCGGTCAACCGGTCCGGGCCAAGAACATTGGAAAACAGCCGACTCCGGTCCCTGGCCGGTCGATCGTTCCACCTCTAATACAGACAAAAGGTGCTGGCATAGCAGACATGAAACGCCTCCAAACCAGTGCACCGCTTGCATGTTAAACACAGATTGAAATTAAATCGATCTGTCCCATATAACCCATGTCTGATCTCACTATTTGAATCAGAATGAGACCAATGTCTGATTCAGATATCTGCTCTTGGTGGAGAAACTCCAGCTCCATGTGTCACTACGCCAAACTCACAAATGCCATACTATTAATGCTTGCTGTGTGCCAGTAGGGCTGGGCCACTGGATGATGAAGCTCGCAGTCCTCAAAATGTTGAGCTCAACCATGGGGCTGAAGATTTGTAAACACTGCTTTATTCGATGCGTCACTAAGCTTATGTCATTTGTTCGGTCTTGTGTAGTGAAAACAATACAACCAGTCCAGATCCTATGCAACAGGTCTGAGTGTTAAACCAGTTTTCCATTAACTCAGATTGATGTCAGGTTTGAACTTACCTTGATTTGGGCTTGTCTTGACAACAACTGGGAATTGACTAATTATCTGCACAGAATAAATACTTTACCGAGATCCTGACTGGTGCTGTAGCTAAAGCATATGTTTTCTCACACAGTTATTGGCCTTTTCTCAAAAATTGTATGTGCTTTGGAGAAAAAAAAGCAGATTACAGGGAGGAGACTTCACAGATGAAGTTCATTTGATTTTAAGTAGCAAGCACGTTGTTGTATAGAGAACACAAGGCTATAGTGAAAGTTTTGTAGCATATGCAAAGCGCTGTATGGCCACGGTGTTACATTTGTCATGCCACCACAGCACTCTTTGTGTTGCTGCTGATACACGCGCACAAACACACACACATTTACAAAGCAATCCCACTTCTGAGTCATCTTTTATTGTGCCATTGTTTACGAGCACACGCTCACGCCACATATACACTAGTGTGCGTGGGCTCATCCACCGTGACAACACTCTTGGAAGCAGCCCTCTAACTGTTGGACACACAACCAGATATATGCACACACATGCACTGACACAGCACCTCTTTCTCTTTCTGCAGTTTCCACTGGCGTCTCTCTCTGCCCTGCCCTCTAATCAAAGCCATATGTTCTCCAGATCCTTTGCATGAAAAGTCTGTTCTGTTCGCAGCACTGTTCTCAGTGAAACCAGCCACTTGCTTACTGACAGACGGAGTCACTGTAAAATTAAAATTAACCTGCAAAAGACTACAGATTTGAATTTCTGTTTCGCTCTTTGGGCACTATCTAGGTCAATTTGACAGCATTATATTTTAATGACGGAAGGTTCACACTTTAATCCATAATCCATTCATATTCCTGTTTCTCAAGCACTTGTCTGCTTGTTTATAAGCTGATCTGGTGGATGGGTTTTAGCCCAATCTTAAAGAATCAAAGAAATTCCATTCTTTAGCTTTGATTGTTCATGACGGATTCGGTGTACGTAGGTTTCCTCTTCGGATGAATCCGAAACCTTCCCACTTTCGCTCATTAAAGTGATCGTAACCATAACCTGCGCTCTTGTTATATAAACACCCATCAGAATCTGGACTGTGATTCATTTTAGGTCCCAAATGTTTAACAGTAGTTGATTTGAATGATTGTTGATACACACCTTAAATTACTGTAATGAAGGGAGATGGCATCCTGTTATTCTGGTTATGGATAAACTGCAGTGTATTGTTATTTACAGGCCAAGTGGAAATCAATTTCGAATTTCTGCTCCAAATTTGGCAAAGTTCTGCTGTCTGGTATGGGTCAGTTCCATTTCTTTACATTTTTTAAAGATAAAATTGTGTAATATCGTAATGTTTTAGCAGCAGAAGCACTACAGAAGATTTTTCTTTTGATTACCTTCGGGCATTAGCATGGTTGCAACACATTAACTGTGGCATTGATCCTTTTTCGGGGTGGAACCGGAACCACGTCATCTTATGGATGAATGCCTATTTCTTGAGCCAGATCAGTACTTCTCTGCCCAAAATGCAAAGAAAAACCCCACAACAACAAAAAAACCGACCCACAAATAAAGATGTCTTGCACATGTTGTAAACAGAAACATTCATTATTTATTTGTCAGACGTGGTTTCTGTTACATTGTGAAATGCATATTTTTTTTAAATCTTCCCACCAACTCCGACCTTCTTTTCTTCTTTCATTTTTCAACTGTGAAAACTTTTAAGGAATGTGATTCTATTGTATTCGCTGTAGTCATATGATGCATCTTTTCTTCTCCAGCCCCATGTTAGAGAGAAGGAGGGGTGTTCTTTGTCCCAAAGAGTGCAAACTGCAGGAGGAGTTTCTGTTACTGGATCTTGCACTTGGCTGTATAGCACAGTTTGAATTCCCAGCACAGCTCCACATCATTATTAAACATTTACTTGAAGTTATATAGTCCAAAGTATGTACTTAGTTCTTCGAAAGTAAGTGATTTCATGATTCTGTTGGTTTTCAGAAGACTTTTTTTTTACTTTCCCATTATGGCACCTCACCCTTGTGTTTTTGTTTCCAAATCATTTCTTTTTCTTTACAGTTCTCTTGGCATCAGCGAGGTATTTGTGACTAAAGAAATAATCTGCTTGAAACCTGGATTTTTACTGTGTACAGTTGGATGATGCGTCATCCTTTTGTACTCTTGTGACATCCTTTTTCTTTTTTCTGTGACCACCCCCCGCCCTGCACAACAGAGAAGGGGATTCCTTCTCTCCTTGGCCTACTCTTTGTGCTGTTGGAATGCTAAAGAGCCAATGTTAAACCTCACTGGGCAGTATTTAGCAGAGTATTTTAGAGGCTCAGGAGGATAAGTGGCATTTCAGGTCTGTTTGAATGTAGATCTCGTTTTATGTTCAAACTTCATCAGTGCCATTTTCTCTGACTGTCCTTTTCCCAATTACTAAGCAATATTAAAGTTTGCCTAAAAAGTAATCGTATAGTAGTAATCAAGTGTAAAGAGCTTTTTTCTTTTCTTTTTATAAACCACTATCCACACTGTTCCTTTCTACCTCACTGATTGGCATTTGCATTCCTGTGCTCCATTTAAGGGTGAATCTAATCACATACTGGGCTGTGAGTCATCGTGTGGATGAGTTGTGAAATAATCCCTCATGAATGAAAAGTAGGAAAAAAAGGCTTTTATGCAACACTCATGGCCCCCTGTTGAGGGGATTCACAGAGAGTGATTGAGGCCAGAGATTCAGAGGCTGTTCTACCTCCTGAGACAAACTCATTAAGCTAAATTGCAGCTCCTTTTGTTTAATATGTATGAAACAAAGGGTTGTTACACAAAAGGAGCATTAGTGTTCAAATCCACAATTTTGATAGGTGGAATGTCTTCAGTTAAGAAAGTTGCTTACTTTGAAATGTCAAATTTCAATTATGGCATTAAGCTAACATAGCAGTATATAGTGACACATGATACATACTTTTCTTCTTCTTCAATCTAAAATATGTCCAATTGTCATTATATTTCTAACTCTGAATCCAAAACTAATACCAGTGCATTGGCTTTTTGCTAAACAATTTACCTGGCCATTAATCGACTGTAACTTTAGAACTCAAGGAAATGTATTTCACCTTTCATTTGGTAATACCAAACCTGTTGAACTGCTTCTGTCTTCATCACATATGTTCAGAGTATAAAAGTAGCTTTATATAACTTGCAGTTCAAAATAATCCATATGTGCTTAAGTTGTAGCCCCTCATCTAGTGCCCGAAACAAGCTGCTTTAGCTACCTTCAAGGTCACGCACTCCTATGGCCAGTATTTGTTCTGATTGGACTTGCTTTGCAGGCAGAAGGTTTGACCAGCTGGTGGGCGTGCTTATGTGTTTGCAGACCAACTTGTCTTTCATATTTAAGATTTTCACTCGAACTGACATCGCACAAGGCCATGTTTAGAAAGGAGAACAACCTAAAACTTGAGCTTTTGTTTCCAAAGAATTTCACACTCCTATATATGGATAGATGAATGGATATGCCAGAAAGTAAGGAGAAGAATAATAGGTCTCCTTTGACTGGTTGATACGAGAAGTGCCTTTAAAATGGTAATACAATAATTTGACATAAATTTGAAACTTCATTTTTTAAAGTAAATGGTTCTCAATTTTGTACCACATGGAAAAAATTCTTTATTACTATGTATCAATGTTCCAGATAAGTTTACAGAATAATGTGGACTAGAGACATACTATTTTTTTGATGTACAGTAATATACTGTATATCTAGTAATGTTAAGATCTACAGAACCATTTAAGTGACAGGAAGAAGAAGGAGTCCTGTGATGGATGTCATGGCCAAAACAGAGCGCTGATCTCAACATGACATGAGTCCGTTTGGGATTCTACAAAGACACAGAAGAAGAGGCTAAATTCCGAAAAGCTGTTGTGGAATACTGGGTTGGGAAAATCCAGCTGCTAAATATCTATAAATCGCGTGCAACTGTGAAACTCTGTGCTAGAGTTTAATTAAATTTTTTTTTCTATTGACTAAATTTTTAATTTTAAGTTGATTGATAAGCAAAAGCTATTCGTGGCTGTGTTTTTGACAGTTACTCGATATTTCATGCGCTCCACTTTGTAAGCCAAACTGTCGAGATAAACGAGGGAACAGCCAACACACATAAAAACACATACTCAGCTCTTTGTCAACCATCTGACTGTGATTAGACCAGTTTTTTTTTTTGTTTTTTTTTTCAGGACTTTCAGAGGTGCTGAGATCATACCCTTTTGCTTTCATCACCATGTGTTGCACTTTATTGCAGCATGGGAAATAATGAATCCTATTGGATAGACTTGTATATAGAAAGAAACCTTCAGCCTTTGCACTGTTGTGGTTGATGTTCACAAGTTTTCCTTGGGTCGTGTTAACAGATGCGAGCTTTCAATTACTGCAAAAGTTCATTCAATTATTTAACTTTTTACTTTATTGTTTTTCATCATGTCTGAAACTGTAAATATTCGGTATTGGTTTCTGAGAGTCTTATGGCACTAAGAAAACGTCAGGATGTGACTTTAGGTTGAGAAACAGGCCCACTTTGTTTTTTATTCTACAAAGACTAATGTGCTAATGAATATACTGTAGGTATAGGAGATTGTATAGGAGAAGTATACTTCCTAGCATGTCATAGTTTCACTTTAGAGATAAGAAATGATCATCATTTACCCCCCCCCCCCCCCCCCAAAAAAAACAACAACAAAACAACAGCAACAAAAAACCACTGAGAGATAGTGCATACCTCTTGACAGAAGAAGCCATTCACAAATATTTCACAGTGAGGAAACTCTGTGCCGCTGCCAGCTTTTACATTGTGTCACTCACTTGGATGTGAAAGCAAAACCTGTGTGAACTATGCTCAGACTCAAGAAAACATTTTTGATTGGCTGCTGAACTTGGTGTTGAAAGGCCATCCCTCATGTCATTTGTTGTCACACTCTCGCTCTGTTTAACACTCACACACTTGCTCTCTTGCATTGATCTGGTCTCTGTCTGTCTCTCTTTTCAATAGACAGCAAGCGGGAATCCTGAATCACCTGGTAAATCGGGAGAATTAGAACGCAGAAAGCACCTAAAGCCATGTATCTAACTTTAAATGTAAGTATTGCCTCATTATAATTCCAATCAAATGCTGTAATCTTAGAAAGAGGATTTTTTTTTTTTTTAGTTAAATGGCAAGCTTGGTATGAGGATTGCTGGAAAATATTTTAATAACAAGTGAAGTAGAAGTGATTGAGTGTTTTCTTGGTCAGTGCACTTGTCACTATATGTGACCTGATTTCCAGCGCAGGTGTGTGTTTGTGTGTGTGTTTCAGTCTGCGCTTTTAGCTCTAGGCTGAGATTTAGGCTGGAAGAGCCATTTACTCTCCCAGCCAGGGTCACAGTTCAGTTGATAACGAGAGCTACTTTAAACAGTGTGTGTTTTTACGTGTGCGTTTGAGTGCATGGTTGTTTTTATACCCTCACTTTCTGCGGAGATTTTGTCTGTTTAACAGCCATTTCTAGTCTGTAAATCTCACCTTTCTTGAACGCATAGGAACAATTTCGTTGTTCTATAAGTCATGAGTTGAATGCCAAATCTCACTTTGTTCGCACACAAATCCATTTTAAGCAACCGCTGTGTGGAAATGCTATCCTGTTGCTAATTTCAGAGTGATTTGATGGCAACAACAGCTGTCTATCATGCACATGGCTCAGGATTTAAAGCTACAGCGTGCAGGTTTTTGCCTTGAGTAATCCAAGTGTTATCCCAGCACTGCCCTTGGACAGGTTCATGCCCTAACATGTGTCACAGTTTACATATAAGACAGTTTGTTCATACACTTACATAAAGCAGCAGATGATGAACATGTGGTTTCTGTTTATAATACCAATGCTTTCTATATTTTTGAAGATGTCTTCTGCGTATTTAATTTCTCTGCTCTTCCATTTTTCATTTTTTTGTGTTGTTTTGATAACTGTCATTGTCATGACTTGTCTGTAGAGTTTGTTAAACCACACCCAAGTTCAATAGCAGGTGCTCTACACATCATACAGGCAAAACTTGATTAGGGATTTAGGGCAGTTGTGAATGGAGGCCAGTACACACAGGTTTGCAGGAATATTTAGTAATATTGTGTTATAATTAACACTTTTTGTAGTCATTATTTAGAAAATGCAATGTGAAACATTTCATTTGAGTTCATATCTAGCAGGAGGGACCACGTTACAACAGACACTGTAGCGGGAACTACTCTGGCAGGTGACTAATGTTGCACATTTTGTAAACTTTTGATATTTCTGGTTAAACGAGTTGGTTAACTGTGACGCATATAGGTGAGATTCTCGTTGGCGCAGACTGCCATAACGATCTTTGTCAAAGTAATAAAAAAAAATCGTATCTAGTACCATAACAACTTGCTGCTAGTGATAGTAATATCAGCTCCTGGGGGTTGAATTGGATTTTCTTAGCCTAAACATACAGTAGCTGAGGCTTTTCTGGCAAGTATTACACAAGTGAGGTGAAAATTTGTCTCATCTCATCGCCATGTCAGTAGGGCAAGTGTCAAAGACTGCTCCAGGCAGTTTGTGTCCATGTGTTGGAGTTTTGGTTAATAAGCACAATATTAACATTATTTGCTAGGATTCATTAAATTATTACATTATATAAAGCATGTTTGTCTTTTCAGAAGTTGCTATATTATAGTGTTACAAATGTTTAAAAAATGTACTTTTATATTTAAGTTCTGTCGATATTTACAAAGAGAGCACAATGATCAGATTGCATGTGGGCACTATGTGTTTTACTGCAAATTGCTCGAATAGTATATAGGGAAAAAATTAATTTTTCTTAATTTTTGCACTTGATATTGAAATGAACAGACTGTGCCCATGTTTAGAAAACAGAATAATTTTTGTAAATTATCTGTAAAAACTAACCACACCTATAAGCGCTATTTGAGGATTGTGTTCACACGGTATTTTGACCTGTTGAGTAAATCTGGCTCTAAATGTAAATTGTAAAGTCTACTTATTTTAAAATTATATTTAGGGAATTCTGCATCTTGGCATATCCTGGTAGCTAGTTTTAATTCTTTTAAAATTTTCTCTGCAGCACTGATAAGAGTAATGCTGTGTCATTGGTGCACTGTCTGTTTCGTTTGTGTGAAATGTGTTCGGTATTGAGCAAAGCGAGGAAAAATCAAGCAGTGCCTTCTGTAACTGTGGCTTCTTTAAAGGTTATAAGATTTCCCCATATTCAGTTCAAATCAAATCAGTCCGATCAAAAAAGCCACAGTTAAGCAGCAAAGCAGCAGTTGTTGTATGGAGGTTAGATATCACTGCAGCTTACGAATGGAGCACTTGTCCTTTTTCATCCCTTTAGCCAAAGTTCTGTCTGATTGAAAGTAGCATGGAGCTTTGAAAAGACTTGAAAAGAGATGAAACACATCCACCTTGATATGTGTGTGTATCAGTAGTCCTTTTTCTCTCCCGCAAACTCACACTCTAAATGTCTTGCTGGTCCACCCTCTCTGTGTCAGTCCCACATTCCTGCTGAGGCCCACACATTTTGGCAGGGAATAAAGGGCTGTGGTCACTCTAATTGTGAGGCTTTGGACGCTAGTTTTTAGATTTATTCATTGCTGGCCACCATGACGATACCATACACCACACAATTAGTATGTGTACATGTTGTGGTTGACTGTATCTGTTAAGGATATATTTCATAGTAACATGGTTCATAAATGTTCTCACTTTATTGCCACTGTGCCACTGTGCTAGCAAAAAAACGTGAAATGAATTTTTCTTTATGTCACTTTAGAGAAATCCAAGAGTCCTGATTTATTGAACAAGGTTTTGTGATTATTGCTAGCCATAAAATGAATTGTTCATGAACACAACTATGTGCATGAGCACATTGCACAAGTGCTACACCTTAAGAGATGAAGATAAACTGTTTTATTGCCATTGCTGCAGCTGGGTTGATGAGTGTAAAATGAGTTCATGTTGTTTGTGCAACCAGAGTTTCAGCAAAGTTAGGAATCCATGTAAAACCATAATGCAACAATTTGTATATAGCAAACCCATTTTTTTCAAATTCACAATAGAACATTGAAAATTTATCAGATGTTTCAAGTGAGACATTTTACAATTTAATGAAAAACACTGCCTTATTTTGTATTTGATAGGATCAGCATGTCTTAAAAAAGTTGGGATGGGAGCAACAGAAGGCTGGAATAGTAAGTGGTTCTAAGAAGAAACAGCTGGAGGAACATTTTACAACTAATTAGGTTAATTGGCAACAGATTGGTAACGTAATTGGATATAAAATGATGGGTGTGTTAGAGAGGCACAGTTTCAGAAGTAAAGATGAGCAGAAGTTTATCACGGTTTCAGAATAACGTTCTCTAATATAAAATTGTAAAGGCTTTGAACATCTCATCAACTGCAGTGCATAATATAATCGTACAAACTGGAGAAATCTCTGTGCGCAAGGGGCAAGGGTGAAAATCAGTATTGGATGTCTGCGATCTTCAGGCCCTCCGGTGGTGCTGCATTAAAAACACGCATGATTGTCTCGTGGAAATCACTGCATGGTTTCAGGAACACTTTCAAGAAACTATTGCCTGGGAACGCAGTTCACCATGCCAACAACAAATGCAGGTTGAAGCTCAGAGAAGAAGCCACATGTTAGCATGATAATCAAAAGCCACTGTTTCTCTGGGACAAAGCTCATTTAAAAAGGACTGAAGCAAAGTTTAAAACTGTTCAGTGGTCGAAATTTGAAGAGAGACTACATCAGAACCTTTTCAGATTTAGGGTTGTAGTCATTTACTTTACTAATTTAGTTCTTAAAGCTGATGTGATGAAGAAAAGAGACACAGAAGAAAACTCTAAAAACTGCCTTCACTTGGATTTGCTGATGATATGTTTTTCAGTTTTGGTTTGACTCCTTATCCTTTGCTTGTATTTGTTTTAACCTTGCTAGCTGTCCAACCTTGTCTTATCTGAATGTGTTTTAATGGCATAAAAGTTGACAATATTAACTCCTTTTTTATGTGTCTGTGTTCTCATTGTTTCTCAATCCCAGGGCCTAAAAAGTGGTTAGTTATGTCGCAGATACGCATCCAGGTTGAGACAGACCCCGCACCCACAGGGACACACGTGGCCTTGTAAGCTGTGGCGGCGACCGTATTATCAAGGAAATTCCTGAGTCCTCCAGGGTCACCTATCTGCTGGCTTCTCTATCTGCTGGTTTGTACAGCTGTACAAGCTTCTGTTTCCACAACACTCATACACAGAGCACGCTCAGCACTGATGTGGCGTCTTAGTCACTCAAGAGGTCAGCAGAAGCTGAAGCTATCATTTCCTACAGCAAAGGCCTGTGCCTATGGTGGAGCTTAAAAACGAGGTGTGGGCTTAATGCAACACATACTTTAAAATAGAATTGATCTTTGTGATTAAAGATTAATGACGACATAATTGATGCAATATAAATATTATGTAAACAAGCGGGTTATTGTGGCTAAAGCACAATCTATCTGTCTTGATCCGGGCTTGGTAATACTGTTTATCTAAAGCAGCTGAGTTGGTAAACATGAAAATGCCATAACTTTAAATAATTTATGACATGTGAATTATTTTATGACCTCAGCAATTTTTAATTTCCTCTTTCTGCTCTTTCGGTTACTTCGTGACTTACTGAATCACGAATTACATTGGAAGGTTCCAAAGAATCTCAAAAGTTTTACAGGAATTTATTTGAATTCTATTGCAGATTTTCTCTATAGGATTTCAGGAATTTGTGAGCAGTAGTGGTTGTAATAATTCCTGTAGACTTAGGCAAAGTCTGAAGATGTCTTGTTTTGATCTTTGAAGAGTGCAAAATGCAAAGATACTTAGAGGAAAAACAGAAATTGTAAACCATCCGAATAGTTGTCCTTCAAATCCACTTATCCTTGCAGCTCTAACAGAGGTGTAACCACTTTCAGAAAAAAAACCCTCAAACCAAACCAAACCAGAAACCAGCTTCAGCATTTCTTCTACATTCTGTCATCATCAGTAAAGTGTTTCTTCTTTTCCAAGCCGCAGGGAGACAAAAGGACAAAGCAGGACACCGCAGGCAGACGTGATGGCCACTGAAGGAACCCAGACACAGGCTGGGCCCGCGGTACTGGCAAAGTCTGCTTCGCCTCTGTCCGCTGGGAGCAGACCCAGCAGAGAAGCCAAACATGCAAATAATGGCCAGGAAGTGTGGCGAGACGCTGACCAAATGTGTCAATCAAAACAGTCGAGCGGCCCTTCTCTCCCCTTATGTAGGAAGTCATCGTGTGACAGTGGGGAAGGCACTGTTTTGGACAGAAAATATGAGTGCCATGATTACAGCTCAGAAGTCATAAGCACTAAAGAGAAACCTTATCCAGAGCTCTCCACTGGCAAGAAACTTGAAGAAATGATTCCAGTACTTAGGAAAAGTTCAGAGGAATCTCTGTGCCAGCTGGATACCACTGGAGACAGCGTGGATGCAGGCACTAACAGAACTGGCAGCACCCACTGCTCCTGTACCAAGTCTAGCCGTTATACCAATGCAAACACCTACTGTTGCCACAGCTCTAGGTCCAGTCCAAGCCCTGGCTCCAGCCCTGTTCACAGTCCTTGCCTCAGCTGCAGGCCCTCTGGCCCCAAATACAGACACATCCGCCGTGGCAGCCTCCCTGTGTCTATGCTGGCTTTCCACAAGGTAATTAAGCAAATGGTGCTAACCCTGTTTTATAGCATTTTTAAGATAAGCAAAGCAACCCTCACTGTCCCATAAATGTAAAGCTTTACTCCATGTAATAGCTCACTCAAGACACTGCTGTGTTTTGTTCTCGTTTTATGCTTCTAGACATCGCCCTACCTCTCATCCCAGGGCAGTTCCTCAAGCGAACCGAGCTCTTTGACATCATCTCCATCTAGTTCTCCTCTTCCCGTCCACCGCAAGCGTCACCAAAACGGCCACATCCATCTGCACTGCCTCAAAGATGGGTACTCAAGTTTAGAGAGGCTCAACCGAAGGCCCCGGGTTAACAAATGCTCTTTGGAGAAACTTTTCCTTCGAAGGTCTTCTCTTGAAACCATGACGTCGAACCCTGTTCACAACGAAAGGTCACCTGCAGAAGAGACGAGGGACTGCAGCCAGGACCACAGCAGTGATGAGGGAGAAGTAGAAGCACATTCGGATAATGTGGATAATGATTTTATTCGGAATCGTAAAGAGCGCTCAACTGTCCTGGTGAGGCGGTTCTGCAAGAATAATCAGAAGGTGTGTATTTAAATTGATTAACATCATCATTTTTAATCAATTAATTAATCAGTGTTTTTTCAGCTTTATTTTAAGGCTTTAGAAGTAATCTCAACTGCCTCTCTTTTCCATAAGGTGACCAAGTCGGTGTGTACTGGCACCAGAGCGATTGTCAGGACACTGCCGTCGGGACTCATCTCAGAAGATGTCTGGGCCGTGGTTGTTCACTACAGATGTTGGACTCCCAGTAAGGAGGATACATGGCTAACCGTAAAGCGGGGCTCGGGAGAAGACTTCAGAAGATGCAAAGAGATGCTGCGCTTTGCTGGACTTAAACTATATCAGGTAAGAGAGTGAATACATGCAGATAATGGAAGAAGGCACATGCTATTAAAGCTCTTCGAGGACAACAGTGCGCTGTATTTATCCTGTCATGGGTTGTTTATCTTTCACACCCACGCTACTGTTAAAATGCTTCCATTAAGACATAACTGTAGCAGTGCACCCTAAAGGGATTTCAGACAAAGCTTTGCTACCAGCCGTTCTTTTAAATAATTGGTCTAAGCCTAGGGTTATTAAGATTTCTTTTCTTACGCGTTCAGCAAATGTGCTGTTCAGTCTCTAGTAGCAGAGCGTGATATATTAGTGTCCAATATATTATTGTCACATAGGCAAGCTAATTAACTGGACCATGAAGGCCACCCAAAACCCCGGCAGCTTTTGCACGTCTGTTCTTGTCTTGTTCTCTGCACTGCTGCCTTTTTGCACCGCTGGGACTGATCAGCTCCTCACTCGCACAGAGCAGAGACCACATGGCAAAGCTCTATCTCATTCAAGCCCTCCACATTTTGCTAAAAGTATAAACCTACATATAAATCTGCAGAAATCTATTCCATCATTGATCCACTGGACCAATGCTGGTGCATCTATGCTTTGTGGGTTTATGTGTGGTTTGCTTTTCAAACTCAGCTACCGTGGGGAATAAAACAAAAAAACAAAATCTTAACACTTAATAGCTGTCGTGGCACAAGAGTGTTTATGATTGATTGTTTCATCGGAGGAAAAATTGTTCTTGGTTTTTTGGTGTTTTTTTTCTGTTTGCATTGAAATTGCTGCCTGCAAAATATGAAAGATGAATCATTTGTTCAAGGAATATGTAAATAGACTAACAGAGACATACTCTGAAACACACGGCAAAGCGCGCACACACTGGCTCTTTTGTTCGGGGTAGGCCCCTACTGCGGAAAAATGATTTATTCTCTGTTGGTTCTGCTCCCCTTATTACTGACAGACTGAATGACTGAGCCTTCTGTGTGTGTGTGTGTTTGTGCGCGCACCGGAGTGAGTTTAAATGGACTGAGCAGGATTGGCATCTGCGTTAAAGTTACAGGCATGGAAATTGGAGAGAGGGCGAGCGAGCAAGACGTGGTGAGAAAGTTAGAAAGTGGTGGAAGATGAAGGAAAGGAGACTGAGCCCAACAGAGAGAGAGAAAGCGAAAGAGTGATCCAGGACACACTACTGTTTTTTTTTTTGTTGTTGTTTTTTTTTTAAAAAAATCAAGTTTCCAAGCAAGAGAGTGTTTTACACACATAAAAACCTCTCGCAGGAGCTGTTCAACTTTAGCAACCTTTGCAGGGAAAACAGTGAAAACTAGCTGGCAGTAGTTTCAGTAGATAAATAAGCCATGCTTTCCAGCCTTAGAGGTGCACATATTTGTAGGGACTGAGAATCAGCAGCATTACGCATGCTTTCCTGTTGTTTTTTGTTATCTTATTCCTCCTTTTCCTGTAAAAACTTGAAACACATGGAGACTGAACGATACAGTGCAACCACTAAATTGCACAAGACTGAATGGCCAGAATTTCAGCAGTGTCACTTCAGATATTACGATTCCTAGTTAAGTGGAAAAGAAAAGTTTTAGGGGCTGGGTTTAGTTTGCATCTAATGAATGTGATAACCAGAACTCTCGCCACCGTTTAGATCGCTTAATTCAAATCAGATCCTGAAGCTGCAGGCGTGTCTGTGCAGGAACATGAGTGTGTACCTGCATGTGACTTTGATTTTTAAACATTTTTTTTAATGTGTTACATTTTTACGATAAAATTTTGAAATGTGCATTGTTATACGTGTGCGCCTAATTTTGATTTTTTTTTCTTCTTTTTTTTTCCCTCAACAGAGCCAAATACTGTCTAAAGTTTCTCACGTGTGGAGGGCGCTTATGCACTGATGCCATTAAAACACACATAGTTCCACTCATGTGCGTGCTGCAGCGTGGTTTCTGACTTTTGCCAAAGAGTTTTTATGAATCCTTTGTGGTTGCAGAATTATGGCTTAGGGAGTCCAGGGAGAGCTGCTTTAATAATGAGCCTATTGAAAACTGGGGAGCTGCCAGCAGTTCCCTTGTCAAAACACCAGCTGAGTTCCTCCAGTGAAGGGTCAAGAGAGAAACTCTGATAACACCAAGCGCCGAGGAATAAGTTGTCATCAAGATCATAAAAGAATTAGAAAAGGAACGCATCCATTTACCAAATTATACAGCGAGACATAGATGCACAGATCCCCAAATCATGAATTTTCTGCTTACTTACTGGCTGATACACAGCAGATAGTCACAACAGGCTTTTTATTATATAACAGCGTGTTTCTTTCAGGTAGCCGGTCATAATGTCACGGGCATTTTAAGTGATTGCATAATTTTTAACAAGATTCACACAAATTTGTTGACGCAAACCCTCAAACATTTACGGTCCGCTATGGTGCCAAGCCCTCGTGCACACAAACACGCCCCTAAGCAAATCAGACTTTATAGCGCGCGGGCCTCCTGCATGTGGTGTTTCTGTCTGACTCTGCAGTAATCATGTTGAGGAGTTTTCTGGAGGTATCCTGTGGGTTCGTGTGTTTATTGCCTCAGCTAATCAAGCGAGCCAAAGAACACAGGATTATGTGAAGGAGGGACAGGAGCAGGGCAGTGAAAGAGAGTAAAGGAGAGGGGGGTAGGAGAGAAAGAGAAGGAGAAGATGAAACTTTTACAGTGGAAAAAGAGGAAAATTTACTATGGAAGAAAAGTGAGAAACCTCGTGGTGCTGGTGGTGGTGGGAAGGGGAAGTCAAAACAGCTATTAACCCAAGACAAAGCTGTGAACCTGAATGTTTTTATGTGCTGTAATTAATGAGCCTAAGCAAACCTATGCATTGTCATGACTATAAACTGTGGCCTAAACTGCTTGCAGTACAAGCTGTACATAGATGTTATAAAATATTTAAGATCTTAAACTATTATTTCTCTGATCAGAGTTTGCTTTTCTGACATCTGCATTTGTGCACTTGTCTAAATACAGCCCTCAAAACCAAACGGAGCTCTTTAGAATCATACTGCAGCTACTATGTCTAGTGGTTTTGCACCTTTATTTTTCAAAAAGGTTCCTCCGCATCCCAATTTCTTTATAAAATGCAAAAATCCTTATCAGAGTTTAACTATAATTGGCAGTCTTCCTGTTGAACTTTGTTCATGCTCTCCATGATTCAATCTTTGGATCGGAAATTGCCAAAAGTATCACGGAAGTGTAACATAAGAGGAAAGGGAAGTGTCTCAGTATGTTATGCGGGTGAAAGCACTCATACACGTACCTGGCATGAGGATCAAATGGTCTCTGAAGCCAGAAACATTTTATGTTTGCCTTTGTGGAGTCTACCAATTAGAGCCCTGCGGAGTCCCTTTATTAAATTGCAATGATGTCAGGCAAAGTGGTAAGTGACCATTAAAAACCTTTAACATGAGCTGTATGGGCTAAGTGGTTATAGGGCTGGGAGATGGATGCTTATAAATATATCTTCTACCCATTACCGAGGATGCAAGTAGTTTTTAGGAGCATGAATACATTGTTCTCTCTGGGGATGTTCTGTGCTTTCCTGTTTCCTCAGTGTGTCTTGTCATAAGTAGATCTACAGCCAATATGTTTCCATTTCCAGGAATATCTGTGGTGGGAAAATAGATTTAAAATGCCTTGTGCTGTCTATCAAAAAGTGTTGTCACTGATGGTTGCTGAACAAGGCATCTTTAGAGCCAATACCAAGGATCAGCTGCTAACAGGAGGCTGTCGTTAAAATGTAATCAGCTCACTTATGTAATCATGATAATGTGATGTGTTGTTAGAGTCACGTTCCCTTTTTATGCTGCATCTCTAAAAAGTAATATTTTTTTTCATGATTTTGGTTTGGAGAACAACCTTTAACACTATAGTGTGTGCTCAACATCTCTCCCAGCATCAGCTGGATTAAAGTCCACCCTTTGACCCCCTTCTAGCTGCACCTCTGTGCAACCCCACGTGGATAAGCAGTTTAATGGAAAAACATGTAACTCTATGAGAATATCAATGAGCCTCACTTTATGGTTTGCTGAAGAACAAGTCAGGGCTGCAAATTATAGGTGCAACATTATACAGAAGTCCATAACGTGCTCAAAGAGTTCTTCAAAGTGAATTAAGTAGTTTCACCTCACTGTTAGCAGCACACACACTGGAGTCTTACATGTGGTGACAGAATGTTGTCAAGGAACCAGATTATTTTCAGGTGTTTACTGTTGACGCAGCCAACAGAAGGCTTGTTTTGCTTTGAAATGCTCTAGCCTATGAAAATAACTAATGTTTAGAACATTTTAAGCATTAGTTATTTACAGCAGATTAAAGTTTAGATTTCAAACTTTCTTTTTCATGGTTATTTCCTTTTCTTTGGATCCCACATTGTTACCTGGGGTCAGCCATCCAAAGCGACAGACAGTGCAAAAGAGCGATAATGAAGAGAGAGCAGGCAGGGTGGAATGGGTGGAGAAGAGTGTCCGGGGTGATTTGTGACATAAGGATAGTAGCAAGAGTGAAAGGGAAGGCTGAGACCTGCTATGATGTATGATTTGAAGACAGTGGCTCTGACAAAAAGACAGAAGGCCGAGCTGTAGATGCCGAAATCTTCATTGGGAGTGACCAGAATGGAAAAGGTTAGAAATTAGTATTTCAGAGAGACAGTTCAGGTTTAGTGCAAAGTTAGAGAGGCAAGGGTGATGGTTTGGACGTGTGCAGAGGAGGGGTAGTGGATATATTGCACAAAAGATGTTGAAGATAGAGCTGCCACACAGACCACAGAGAAGATTCATGGATATGCAGTGAAGGAGGAACTGGAGAGGGTTGGTGTGACTGAGGAGGATGTTAGAGAGAGTGGGGAGATGGAGACAGATAATCTGCTGTAGCAATCTCTTAAGGGAGCAGCTGAAAGAAGAGGAAGAATTGATTTTTACAAACTATTACTCTTCAAACATTCAAACAAGTGAACTGTCTCATGGATCCACTCTTTAACTCCTTCATTTTTCTGCTTTTACAGAGATATTTATTTATTGTTAAATCGGGTGCTAGAAATGCAAAATACCTGGCTACTAGGACCACATACTGCCCACTTTGATCTTAAATGGACCAGAAGAGTGAAACTGCACTTTCAGTCAATTTTAAGAGATTTAACTACACATTTAATCCCTGAAATATCTTAATATAGGATGAAGAAGTGCAATTTCAACAGCATGTCTCAGTTTTTCTACATGACAAATGTAAAATTACAGACAAGTACTGGTAGCTCACTGCCCACGCTGTTCCATATTTATAAAATAATTTTTTTTTTTTTAAACTGAATTGTTTTTACAGTAGACAGTAGAAAATGGGAACCTTTCTGTCATTAAGTTGTTTATCTATTGCTTAATTACTCTGGTTTGGTATGAATGGCTGTGAGTGAGGTCTTTATCAGCAGGAAAAGCTGAAAAACCTATAAAAATAAAGTTAAAAGTCCAAAAATGTATCCCCTCCTTCATATTTTTCAAAACTGTCCAGTGGACCAGATTGGAGTCTTTGCCAGGCCAATTCTGGCCCCCAGGCCTTATGTTTGACACCCCTTCTCTAATAGATATTTGGCAGAGAATTCACTTCTAATAAACTGTAGGAATAATAATTTGCTTTTGCTTTTTCAATACTTGGTTTGGCCTTGACATTTTTTTGGGCTGTAAAGTTAAAACACTGTAAAAATACACAAACACACAGCTGCTCACAATTGTTCTGACTCAGACATATAAAATACTTAGATTTTGAAACACATTCTTGGAAGCTTAATTTGTCATTTCGCCCTATCTGAAAACACACAAGGTGTCACATCCATCCTGGCTCCTTGTATTGTGTGTGTATTGTTGTAGCTGTTGCAGTTGTTAGAAAGCTCAGTTTAAAAGGCAGTCTACCAAAATCGGTTGCAGTCAAGTTTGATTCACAAAAACAACAATCCTTGAACACGCATGTCATTTCCTGCGTGGGTCGATTAATAGAGCGACCTCAGCTCTCATTACACGACTATTTTCCCTGTTTTTCTGTCTTTCAAACAAAATACAGGAACATTTAAGTTGCTCAATTTTCCCCTGTGTTTGTCATTGGTGGTAATAAGAACCATACACACACGCTTCAGTTTCATTCAATTTACATTCAGTTTGAAAAGAAAATATGACAGCTAAACCTGAAGATAGCCCTCAGTACTCTCCAGACTGAAGAAGTTAATGTGTAACATGTTTATGCTAAAAGTTTAATCTCAGTCTGTGCAGTTAGTTTTTTTGCATTCGACCTAACTTTTTTTTGTTTTTGTTGTATAAAAAAATTAACCTTGTCTCAAAGCAAGTCTGAGTGCTCCATATATGAGTGAACATTTTTTTTCTTTTCATTACATCTCTGGAACAAATTTGATAACCATCCTCAAGGCTGTGGCTAATGTCAGTCTGACTTGCAGTACTAAATTACAGCTGATTATTTCTGGTGTGCAAATATAACTGCGCTGACCCGTGCAATAAGAGTGCAGCCTTTGGCATATGGCAGCTCCTGTTAAACTTCTTCATGTTTGCTCTGTTGAATGCCGTGCTCCCTTTAAACCTTTACTAGTTAAATATCCATGTGAAAGACGGCTTATGTAAGAGCTCAGATAATTACTTCTGTATATGTTTCTACATCTTGGTTACCAATTAGTGCTCGCTTAAAACGTCCAGAAAATATCCGGTTTTAGACCTCTCTTTTAATGACAGATGTTGACATAAGCTCAGCTTGCATTGATTGATTGATTTTCCCGATAATTGTTTCTGTAAATAGACTGGTTCATTTTATCCTTAGGGTCAGAGACCTGGCATTGTTTTCTTTCATTCTAAACATATTTGCACAGAATGGTACACGTATAATATAAAAAAACAAAAAAAGTGCTGTATATGTGAAAAACTCCTTTCGCTTTGCAAGGATCAATTTGAATGGATGTCAGAATCTCTGGCTTACAGTGTGAGATGGTGATACCTGTGAACAAACATAGCAATCTATTAATCTAAATAGGTTAAGGTTAATAAAAAAGTTAAAGTGACTGAAGTTGCAGTCAAATTCACAGATGGAGCTACTCCACGTGGATACCTTGTTCAATTTTTTAAGCCCACGCACTTTATATTTATTCATTTATTTATTTATTTATTTAATCAACAGCTGGAAAAAAGATGTTTCCATGATGAAAGTAAAGAGGAAAAATATCTAGATGATGCCAGGCTGTAAAATTTGCCTGAGCATGCCACATGTATATTTACAGGATAAACAGCAGTTATGAAACATTGCGTCTTGCCTGCTTAGTGCAGGAAACATGCTGTTGTTATTTGTACGCCTAATCAGCAAGGAGTACAATTTAGTTACATATATTTCTCACACACACACACACACACACACACACACACACACACACACACACACACACACCTATTTACAGTTGTGTAACCACATTTATATATTTAACTTTTTATAGGTAGCATTCACTCAAAGTAATTGTTTTCTACATGACATTATCAGTTTCTCATCATTGTGGAGGAATTTTGTCCCAGCTTTCTTTACAGCATTTCTTCAGCTCATTGAGGTTTGTGGGCATTTGTTTAAACTCAGCTCTCTTATGGTCCTGCCAAATTGTTTAAGTCTTTTTGAGGTCTGGATTTTGACTGGGCCGTTGCAGCATCTTGATACTTTTCTTTTTCAGCCATTCTGTTGTAATGTTGTTGATATGCTTGAGGTCATTGTCCTGTTGCATGACCCAATTTGTGCCAAGCTTTATCTGTCAGACAGACACTATGGCAGCTAAGATAGGCTCCAGCGATCCACAACCTTGAACTGAATAAGTGAAATGGATGGATGGATACATACATACATACATACTTGGTACACAGAGGAGTTCATCACCCCTCCCCATCACTGTGTTTCACAGTTGGTATATGGTGTCGGTGCTTTGTTTGGTTTTTGAAAAACTTTATGGCCACATATCTCTACTGCTCTGTCTGTGGTCCTGTCTGTCCAGCAGAAACCGATCCAGAAATCTCATCAGATGCAAATTTGGAAAGTTGAGTCTTTCTGCCAAGTTCTTTTTAAAGACAAGAGGCTCTTCGGAATAATATTCAGAAAAAGAGATAATATCGAGTGTGTAGGAGTTCTTTTGGCGAAAACGCCTTGTTGATGTCAAAGGTCAGACTGCTTTGAGCTAATTGGAAGGCAGCAACAAGACAAACAACCACTTGTTACAACCCAGGTACGCAGAAGAGCATGTCTGAATGTACAACTTGTCAAATGTTGAAGCAGACGGGCTACAGCAGCAGAAGACCAAAGCGAGTACCAAAAACTTTGCTTGACTCTAAAGAGACTTGACTTTAACTCCAACAATGGTAGGATCAGAATGTGGCATAAACAAAATGAAAGCGTGAGAAGCTCCTCAGTACCGATTAAGCAAAAGGAGTTCCGACCCAGCACTAATGAGGTGGCTTGTGTCTTTGTGCTGTCTAAAATATTGCTTTGAGACAATAGTATTTTCATTCTTGATTTTGAATAATACCGACCCTACAGGAACACACACGTTGTCTTACCCACAATGTATGTCACACTCATTTAACCTTGTGTCTATCCCTCTTGTGTTCTCTGTGTGTGCTGTGCCACTACAAAGGAATGTGCCTAGCAGGCCACTTTCTGGCCCAGCTGGGTGTTGTAGCTTAGCCAGAGATTAGTCTCTGTGTGTGTGTGTGTGTGTGTGTGTGTGTGTGTCTCTGTGTTGACACTCTTGGTGAGTCAAAGTGCTGGTAACAGACAAAACGGGGTAGGACAGTAGATGTCTTGCATGCCTTTGTAAGGTGTACTGTTTTGTGACAGTATCTCAAAACAATGTGGCCGCTCAGGCGTTAACACGTGCTAAAACTCCATTCTCAGATTTTTCCTTTTTTTAATTCTACGTATACTTAAATCCGTTGCACTGCAGCACATGTGGGAGCTGTGATTGTATTCGTTGAAACAGATTTTACCTGCTGGTCTTCTGGAGTGACACAAGGATGTCAAAATGGCGTGTGTGTGCGTTTTCACTTTGCTTGGTTAAGAATGCGCGCGTCTGTTAGATGTTAGTTCAGGGCTCTTACACCTCTGTGAAAATGTGGGAAAACTGCACATCTTCAGAGTTAGGAAAGCATTCCTGCAGGGACACTTTAACTGTGTTGCAAGATCCAACGCACAATAAACACAATAACAGCTGTATAAAAGTCAAGATGAAGTCAAAGCCTATATGTGTCACTCGTTAGATGAAAACCACAATATAGTGTAGAAGCTAATAAAAATACTCAAAATTTTGCCCGTTTTGGCCAGTTTATTACCCTCTAACGACACGGTTTCTGTATGTGTTACAGTATTTCCATACTTCTCTAGTGATATAATCACTGGGCCACACAAGCCACAAAAACCTCTAGCAGTTTATTCGAAAGACATTTGCAGGCAAATGAACTAGCAATATTTCTCCAAAAAACAGATAAAGTGAGAGCCTGAAGCAGTTGTGGGTAGTGCTTTTGTTATTGTGTTATTGTTGAAACTCAAAGAATAACACAATTGCTGCAAAAAATAGCCAGCCACCTCCCCTTCCTAACGCTTTAGCTCATAACTTAACAGGTCAACCAGAGGGGATTTAGCTAAAATTAAACCCTTAAGCTTCGCAGGATGCTGTCGAGTGATGGTTTTAATTGCATCTTTTGCTTTTGCATAGCAGCACTTAAATGCATCACCAAAGGCAGTGAGATTTAACAAAATAAAGTTTCTTTTGGTGTAATTTCAAATTGAACACCATTGACTAAACTGATAAGGCATATCTGAGTAGTCTTGGGAGCCCCCATACACAAACACAATCAAAGCTGGCAGCCAGCATGAGGTTCATCAAGTGCTGCTTAAAATATAGACGACAACTTAAGAGTTAATGAGCAGTAGCCATGTAGTCCTTAAGCCTTGATCTGGATTGAAAAAGCATTGCATAAAAGTGCTTTGCTCATATGCCCTCCCCTCTTTTTTTTAATATAAAAAATATGATGGCAACTGCTGTAATAAAGAGAGAGAGAGCTGGTTGAACTGGGACTGAGCATAGCTGTATAAGTCGGCCTCTGGTGCCACCTAGTGGAGGATAAAATGTTTTATTGTGGAGATGAATTTGGATTGCTGAATATTTTTGGTATGTGAGCGTCTAGGGCTGCTGAACCTTGAGTCTTGATTAATGTTTCATGAGAAATCAGAAATTCCTGGCATACAATCTCAACTTACTGATGCTCTTTGATCTCCGTTTGGCGCGTGGGTCCGTGCGTTTGCGAGTGTGCTCGTGTAAGAGAAGGATCTGCACATTTTAGTAAATCTGTGTCTTTGTAAGCAGAGTTACTTTGAGATGAAGGCTGTTGGTCAGGAAAAAAAGTAGGCAATGTCACAGTTTTGGAAATATTGATAGCCTTTTTTCTTTGCTTTTTTAAAACTCTTGCCATAGAAGATGAGTTAAAACTATTAAGCTGATAAAATGATTCCTACTAGATGTATAGGCTATTATTATCAATTACTGCCTTGCCTTCAAAATGTCAGAATGAATGATGTTTGTCACGTTCTTTAAAGCTCAGAATAACCTGTTAAACAGCCTCATTGTACCCAACTAGAAGTCATATACTGGAAGTTATAAATTATTGTTTTATTCTGGACTGTTGTTTTTTTGCTTTTTGTAATGGTTTACATGCTTATCCACCAGATGGCAGCATGCTTTTTATATAAACAGTACATTGCCATTTTCAATATTTATCTTTTCAGACTGTGTGTTAATATAATCTATATTTTGTAATAAGGACTCCAGTGTGGGGATGGCTGGCGTCTCTGCTCAGTGGCTGAAAAATTTGCAGTCTGTCGACAAACTGCAGTATATCATCGCCTTAATTAATATTGATCCAATAACATGTCTTCTAAAGGCAATTAACGCAGTAGATGTTGTATGATACATGAATCTGACCCCTCATTACTGGCTTAGGAGACTAGACTCATTAACTGCATATTGATCAAAGCAAAGACCGAGGGCAGGCCAGCTGTTTGCTTTGTTCTGAAGACCACTTTGATGTCAGCTGCGCATGAAGCAGATTCATTTTTCCACTTGATTAGGCACACGCAATAGGACACACTGTATTCTGTTAGACCTGTGACTGTTCCGATTATGTGTGTCCACACCGGAGGGTACGCTCCGATTCCCCCGATTATGGCACAAATGAGCCCAGGCTGTAGTTTTTAAGCAAATTCAAAAACCTTAACGTGTGGTAACGTGTTTTTTTTTTTTTTTTTTTTTTTTCTTCTTCCCCCTCTTCTCTGTTGTAAGTTGTTATTACTGGTTATAATAACACTTCAGCATAACAGATATTTTCTCTCACAAAAGCCACTTGTGTTTCTCCAAAACACAAGTAACTCGGTCGCCGCGTGTGTTTAATAAATCGATCATCCCCACACCGCACATTTTGTTTGCCTTTGCTTATCCACGTAACTATAATCAAAGAATTCTTCTGCTAATGTTTTAAACTTGGCTGCCATTAACTTGCCTCTTTTATTTATTCATCTGTTGACCGTCTCTGATGTGTAAGCAGAGATTGTGTTTGCACACGTAATAATGATACAGAGTTTGTTTGTAATAAACTGCAAGAGCTGTGGGCTACCACGTGTGTGCTGGCTTCAATAGAAAAGCTGTAATACTGGTCCCTTAATTAGAGGTTGGCATAGAAACACTCGCCAGAGCAAGGCTAATAGCAAGCGTCAAGTGGCTGTACCTCAGCTTCTATTGGTTTATTGGTCCCATAGCGTCACCTGAATAGCCAAGCTATGGTACATGAATATTGTTTAGCCATTATAAAGCTCTAAAGGTGACAACAGGTTTACTGCCTTTGGCTTTTCAAGGATCGTAATTTAATGTTGCTGAAAAAACTAATTTAGTCAGTCAAGCTGTTTAATAAGCAACACCACACATTCCCTATTAACAACACATCCGGTGTAACCTTTGTTAGCGTGTTATCTTTGTTAACGCAGTGTTTTTTTTCATCTTAGGCTGACGGTCAAACAGTAATCAGTTGTAGCTTTGTACAGTGTACCACCTCTCATGAAAATAATAATAGAAGACTGTAGTTAATTGGTTTGTGTTTTTACTTTTCTTAAGACTGTTTATTTACAGTATAATACCTTTAAGGTTCACAATAGGCTCAAATCAATTTCCCGATCTTGTTCAGGAACCGCACGTTATCTTCTTGTATTCCTAAACGTAACTAAGCACCTTTGGTTTGGTATCTCTTCTCATTTTTGATCCAGTTAAGTGACTGATGGGGTCTTTTTTTGTCTCTTGAGAAAAGAGAGGCTTCAGTGATTAATTACAGGTTCTGTGTAATTGTTTTGAATGAAAACACAGAGGCCCCGTTTAAGTTTGGTCAGACATTGTTTACACATTGGACAGGCTCCTAGAGAAGGATCGATTGAAACCTTGTATACCAGCGTTGCCTGTGTTTTTGTGTGTTTATAGTGTGCTCCCTGATAAAATCTTCCCTCTTGTTGCTGGGTTGTGATGGGCTTGTTGCCTCTTAACCTAATATGGGGGTACCCTCTCTGTTTAGGGAGAGATCTGAGCGGCCGTCTCGTTTCTTTCCCTACTTTCTTTCTCGCGCCCTTCTTTCCCTTCTCTGTTAGTTTTTCAGAGATCTCTTACACTCCCTCTCTTCCTTCGTTTCTCTCATGCTCTCTGCCGGTCAAGCCCTCCTCTCTCACTTCTGTAAGTGTGCACACACACTAAGAGGGATTGGAGTTCTGTGCTTTTCCTTTCTCTTCAATAGATCAGCTTATTCTGTGCTACAGTAAGTAAACTGCTTACTACAAGTTCTTGCCATACTTAGAGAAAGAGGGGGGAAAACTCCCTTTCAGCTTTAAGCATCTTTTCATTCTGTCTTGTGGCTGTAGGGGACTGCTCTCAGATCTTGCTGTCTGATTAGTGTTACAGCAACAGGCTTTGGTGTAGTTCATTAAGTAGAATGTCTTATGCAACACTGAACACAGGGAGAGTCTCGGCATGGTGCTATCAACATGCATTTGAACTTCTCTGCTGTGTTTGTGTTCGCTTGAATGTGGAAGAAAAGAAAGCAGCGAACTTTGGAGGAGCTTTTTAATTTCACCTGTCAGTTGATGGCTTGCTAAAAGTGTCAAGGTAAGAAAAGCAACATTGGTATCCACTGTACCCTAACAGTAATGTGATATAGGAGTAATAACTTAGCCATTGTATTTCCTCTAACTCTCTAAAAAGACACCTTTCTTTGCATGTAGTAGGTGGAGTTATTTATTCCTAAAACTTTTAAAAGTGAAAAACATCCATCACGCTTATCTCTGGCTGTCTGACCAAGGCTGTGTGCTGTTATTTAAGCGAGTGTGGTGGCTCGCTGTAGTATGACATCATGAGAACTGTAAGTGGGGGAAGGTGGTGCTGTAGAGGGGTCCCACTGGGTGCTCTGGGTAATGGGTTTCAGATTGTTTTGGCCGTCATGATGACCCCACTTTTTTTCCTCTCTCTCTTCCTCTCTCCTCTGTCTTTTCCGTAATGCTTCCTCATTTGCCCTCAAACTTCTCTGTTCTTTTTTTTCCCTCCTAATTTCAGTCCTACCTCCTTCATGTGAGGATGACAATGGGAACATCCTCATCAGCAAGGATTCACACCTCTACTTTGTACTTTTTAACCATAAAGAGACTGCTTACATGACCACATATTTGCTTCATTGATTTAGTGTTTTGGTTGTGGGCTGGATCTTTAGCTGTAGTGCTAATCGTTGCAAGAGCACCCATCGGCCCTCTTATCAGCTGCTTTGTGGCACACTTTGTGTCCTGTCTTTCTGCTCTTGGATGTATTGATTTGTGTGCACAACACTGTAAGTAAAAACAGTGAACTTATATTTAACATGAATAACTAATCTTCACCTTAATGTGAAATAGATCCATAGATAGTCAAAGGAGTTGCAAAGAAAAGCGTCTGGACTTCTTTAAGTTGCTTGAAGACGTTTGAAGACGTTTCACCTCTCATCCGAGAAGCTTCTTCAGTTCAGAACTGAAGACGCTTCAGTTCAGAACTGAAGAAGCTTCTCGGATGAGAGGTGAAACGTCTTCAAGCAACTTAAAGAAGTCCAGACGCTTTTCTTTGCAACTCCTTTGACTATGATGACCTGGATGACTGAGAACCTTCACAGACAGATCCATAGATACTACCTTATAATTAAGAGTTAAAAGCAAGATTACTTATTCCATCTATAATTATTTTGTTATTAACGTGGTACTACTTTCTAATGACTCATTGACCTGATGTCTTAATTCAGTTCAATTGAATTCAATTTTATTTATCTAGGACGCTTCATAATGTAAGGTACAATACTGCAGAGAAGACCCCAACAATCAAACCACCCCCTCTGAGCAAGCCCTTGGCAACAGTGGGAAAGAAAAACTCCCTTTTAAAAGGAGAGACCTCTAGCAGAACCAGGCTCAGGGAGGGGCAGCCATCTCCCTGACTGGTTGGGGTTGATGCAAGCTTACAAGTATGACAGTTGGACTTTATTTCCTGTCTGCTCACCAATTACTCTTTGAAAATTAGATTATTTAGTTCTTTCCTGTGCATACATTTATATGTTGCAATTTCTCTTGGCTCTCGTTTCCTTTGCTTTTTCTTCTTGTGTTCTTGCATAACTTTAAAGGATGCCCAGCAAGTGCAAGCACAAACTTAGAATCTGTGCAGCATGTTATTGTAGTTGCTGCATTTCATTTCATGTTATCCATTTTGTTTTAGTTTCTACTAAAGTACTATGCCCGTAGTTTTTTTTTTTTTGTTTGTTTTTGCCCATCACTCTGCTTTTTTCAGTGCTCTCAACTCTGAACATAAAGTACACACAATAATACCCTAAGCTTGTTAGAGGTGTGAGGCAGTGCTTGGGAGGTGGGCCCAAATCTTGGATCTCTGGTATAACTGCTCCTTGTGAAATTCAACGGGGGGATTATGATTCAAGTCACCGTTGGCCATGCCTCTCCATTTCCTGTGTTGTGCTCCCCTGTGTTTTTCTCTTTTTCACCTCCCTTTTTGTATTTCCTGCACCTCTGTCTTATTTTTTTTGTATCCTTTCCCCTCATTTCTTTTGCCCCCTTCATTTTCACCTCCTCTTCCACTTAATCTTGTCCTGGTCGTTTTCTTAATTCCTCTCCTGCTTTTTGTTGAGCCTCGCTTCCTGTTTTGACAAACCTCCCTCAGACGTTTCTAATTGTTTGCTTCCTATTATTTTGACCTTTTTATGCTTCTGCCTTGTACAACCAGGCTTTCGGACGCTGTACGGGACGCTGAAACCTGATTACACAACAAGGGATCTAGTAGCAGCAAGTGGCATTACTAGTGGTATTTCATGAATAATGGGCTGTTATGAAACAGATTTAAATGTATTTGGAGTTCTAATATATACCTCTTGCGACTATATTTTTATTTTTGTTGTTATCACAGTTGCGTTTTCCCTGTAACAATCAAAGGGAATGTCAGTGGGAGTTGGGAATCCCTTGAAATCATTTTCCTTTTTGTGGGATCCCAAATACCCACATGCTTACAACACCCACATTACAATGACAGAACAGTATTGCATGAATCTAACCCACGATGACCCTCCCACTGAACAACTGACCTATAGTTATATCTTATGTGTCAACTGAGCGGATGCTGCTGCCAGTCTGGCACTCAATGTGCTTCTGATGTACCACACACTCCCCTTGTCTCCAGTTTCATCTTTTCTAATGTGGTTGACAAGGCCGAAGCGCTCGCTGAGATGATGTTTCGTAATCAAGAAGCCAAGACAGTGCATGAAAAAACAAGTGCAAGCTTTGTGTTCATGAATATTCAGTTCTGATTCTGTGCAGCAAGTTGTAGGCATTTTTTTTTCCTGAGTTCGTCTCTAATGTGTTGCAGGTGCTTGACTATGTGAATGCATTCCTAGCACCAGTCCGCTTGCTCTTGATTTCTAATTTCTTCTTCACATGTTTTGATAAGTGAGACTTTCTCAAGAGATTCTGTGTTTATGTAGACCAAAGTATGGAGTCTACTGTCTTATTCAAAGCAGATACTCGGACTCAGACATCAGGCTTCTGCAGTCTAAACACTTATTCTTCAAAAGATGAGCTTGAAGGCTGGACGTGTGTTTGTTCAGAAGTATAAATACACAGATCATAGAGTAAATACAGTGTTACATGTATACTCAGCCACTACGAACTGAGCGCACACTTATAAAACAAACATGAACAACAGCACTTCCAAGTCCGCGGCCCTCTTAGATGCATTGTTTTTGAAAGACAAAATCACATTTAATTGTTTAGAAATGTTGCAAATGGACGTTTATGGTTAACAGAATTATTAATGATTTTTAATTGCATGTCTACAGAGGCCCATTTTCAGTTGTTGCAGCATTACGCTGTTGACAAAATAAAGAATAAATAAATAAAGCAATGACAAAACTGTCTAGTCCAGTGCCAGTTTTTGGTAGCATGTGTGCTTTCCTGGTTTAAAGCTGAAAACTGGCTTCAACTTTGAAAGAAAGAAGTAGGAGGCTCTGGAGCGTGAGCAAGAAAAAAAGATGAGACTGAGAAACAGATGCCACTTCAGGAAATCCGACGATGTTGGGCATGATCCCCAGTGTCCTTGAACGTCACTGAAATAAACACACTTTATGTGTAAGAGTGCTTGAAAGTATACCAGGGCTTGAAGTGTTGAGGAAGGAAGACCTGCTGAAAATCAGTTACTTCAATTTGCAAGAGAGGTGCGTCGTTCACACTTGAATGTTTAGTTATTTTCGCAAATGAACATTAACATTTTATAGAGCCTGCATTTTTCATTTAATGCATAGCAGTGTAACTATAAATACATTAAAAAAGAGCTTGTACACAAAAATGAGACATAAACGTAGACACAAATGAGCACGGCACTCAGTCAGTAGTGAGACTGTCCAGGCTCAGGGCGCAGGAAAGCAAACATTACCTTCTGGAGACAGTAATGGCAGGAAAGGTTAGAACAGAGCAGGACAGTTCGGAGAGTTTCTTAGTGATACAAACCAGGATTAGAGGTTGCTGGGATAAAGAGGATGGCGTGATATGTGCATACACATAAATCTGCACCGGTGATTGGAGAGTAAGAAACACGTTTGCACCTTATCACATGTTCAGCCCGAGTGGCGGGACGTCTTCTTGGCATGTTTGGGTTTGCTTGGTTTATGTCCTTTGATTTGGTTTACACTTTTCCTGGGGAGGGTGGGGTTAGAGTGTCCCTGTGCTGAGATAGAAGAGCTGCTGTCCATAACTCGCCCCTCACCTTGCTTTCAAATAGACTAGGCCCAGTTGATTTAAATGTTCTCGTCGTGTTGGGTGGGCAGGTTTTCACGTGTTCCAGCTTCGTCGGCTTCGCTTTCGCCGCATTAAAGCAAACACACAGTCCAAAATCATGTGATTGAGTTTTGAAAGATTAGGCTGTGCTGCATGTAAAACTTCTAGTAATTTGTAGTATTTCAAGAATGATGTTGTGGATATTCAGAGAATTACAGAGTTCATTTCTATGCTTGGAGAAGTCAGTTTTTGGCAGTTCGAAAAAAAAAAATGTTTTTAGTTACAGTGCTTTTTCTTCATACTCTACTATATAATTTATTTGTATGTTGTGCTCTTTACTCAGAGTTTGTGCCTTGAAACACAAGGACCAAAGTTTCACTTGGATGAAAAGTATAAATAATTTCTAATTTATTTTACTTAGTTTTGCTTTGGGGACTTTTTGTTAAGCAGTTTAAGAACTCAGGGTTGCTTTAATATGAAATGAAAGAGAAGCCTTAAATATGTTAGGGTCTTCTTGAAAGAGAAGAAATACAATGTATTCATGCTAACCTTTAATGTAGAAAAGAATAGGTTCTAATTTTGATATTATATATTAACCAAGCAATTAAAATTCTCATAAGATAATAGAATGAACTGAAAATTCAGGTTTCAGGTTGAATACTTTGAATGGACTAATTAGCTTGTGTTTATGCATTTATCAGTCATGAAATCGGTCGCGTTTACAAGAAACTGTCATTGTAAACACAAACCTATATTTTTCTTCCTTCCTGCAAAGCATTAATTGTATTGGAAAATGTCAAAGGAAGGGAAAGGTTAAAACTGACATATCTCCAGTGACCTAGCCCAGAATAACAGAATACCCTCCCCTCCGCTAACCTCAACTAACCTAGACCCTCCAGGATGCTTCTAAAAGTAGATTTAAGACAGAATGATGCATTTCTGTTCCTTGAATGTCAGCTTCGTGGGAGAGTGCGTCTGGGGGGGGGGGCATGGTACTATTACAGCGGTTTGTCTAATCCCATGTGTACACTTGTGTTTAATTGCATGATATCATTACCAGATTCAAGTGTGTTTGCGTGTGCATATATGGAAATGGTGGAAAGGCAAGTGGAATATACAGTCGCACCGTCTTTTCTGTGGTATTTTGCATTTGGCAGCTGAGCAGTGTTGAGCCTCGGTACCTAAACTTTGAATAATATATAAACAGAAGTATTTGCAGAGGAGTGTGTACGCACACGTTGGAGAAAGACACTATTGATGGAGGGCAGGGGGTGTCATTGTGAGTGTGCATGTGAGATTGGTCGGAGAGATCAAAGTAAAGAGTTCAAGATGTGGATCGTTTGGATTTCAAAGGGATTGCATGAGTGTCTTCAGTGTCCAGAATGCTCATACATGACTGTATGCCTCTGGCATGATATACATTATGGCATGGGCATGAGTCACAATGGGTTTGCGTGTCTGCATTTTAGCATGCGTTTGCATACGTGTGTCTTTGACTGTGTGCATTCCAGCTCGAAGTTCAGTAGTCTGTGTGGTGCCCTGCAGTGCCCCTTGCTAATCCATTCCCAAAATGGCTGTTGCCAGGCAGAGAAATTACCCAGCAGGGTGCTAATGTGACTAAATAGGAAACTCAGCTCTGTAGGTAGGTTTTATTGAACTCATAGCTTATATGTAAGGTGTAATTTTATTTTCTTAATAAGCCCAATTACCTGTTGAAACCATTATAAGCACCACACAGTTAGTCCCTGTCCTTGGTTTAAGGTGTATGGATGTCAGCAAGACTCAAACAAACGTGCTCATAGGAACATAGCAGAACTGGACCGTCACATCGGTGATGCCATTTTGCTGCAGTTGAACTCAAAGGTGAAAAGGAAACCATCTATCTAAGAGAAAGGTATGAAGGAAATGTCAGCTGTCAGGAGCTAACCTTGGTCGCAGTACTGGTGGAAGGTAGGTTGACACCATACAGTAAGTGGCAGCAACAAATGACTTTGAGTCCACGCTTTCCAAATGTCCAGGAACGAGAAACAACATCATGTAAGATATTACAACTCAACTTTAATTGTATAGCTTAAAGGATACTGCATAAATCCAGTATATAATTACTATGCAGCACAGTTTTACTCTAGCTGAGCACTTAAAGCACTATATTTAAGTTAGATTTGCCCAGAATGGTCAAAAATACAGATCGTATACCAAACTGTAGGCAGTTACTTTAAAGGCAATCAGCCAAACTGATAATATGTTATGTCCATGGGAGCTGAGTGGGTGCAGCCGCTTCTGGCACTCACAATTCCCCTAAACTGAGCTTAAGTCATTAGCATTTCTTGCACATGCACAGTGTAACATGAGATACAATGCTATATTAGTGGCAACTAACTGGCTGAATTACAAACTTAGCAGTGTTCTATAGTATGAAGAAAAATGTGCCTGTGTATGTTCAATATATGGTGACCTGTAGTTTTGGAGTTTAGCCTCAAAAAATTAGGAGGAGGTGGGTTTCCTTTTAACTGGAAATTCAACCTCTTTCCCCATGTGTTTGCCTGAAGTTTGATAATGACTTTGTTTATTTGTGTGTGTGTGTGTGTGTGTGTGTGTGTGTGTGTGTGTGTGTGTGTGTGTGTGTGTGTGTGTGTGTGTGTGTGTGTGTGTGTGTGTGGTGCATATGTGTGAGGACAGCTGCTCTGTGTCGATCAAAAGCAGCAGCAGCAGATTCCCTGTAGTGTCCTCTGGAGTTGAGCTCACTTTAGCACACGTACATGCTTGTACGCACTCTTTTTCTTACTTTGTTAGTTCCCAATTTTCAGGTCTGTTGTGCTACTAAAACATTTGTTACCTATAAGAAAGAGTAAATGTTACAGGAGAAGAACAGACTTGATGTAGCCCCATGTGATCGCCACATAATGGATTACCTTGACTTTTTTCTTGTGTCTAAAAGAGCTGCTAGACTTATGGACCATTGTTTAGTCTGGGATTCATTGTTTTGGTCTTTCTCAAAAGCTGTTATAGACGGGGGTTATTCATTATTACAGCGACTTATATTTAAAAGTCTTAAAACAGTTGGTCGCTTTACAAAAGTGTCTTGGACTGCCAGATATTTTACAGGAGAGGAGAATACCAGGAAAAAAGTATCCAACAAAATAAAAGGAAATCCTTGAATCTATCCATGAAAATGAGGCCACATCTTTGGTGATTTAATCAAATGTCTTGTTATGGCTTATGAAACGTTCAAAACCACAACATATTTAAGGCTTTTTATGACTAATAAAAAGATCAAATACTCATATCGGAGAAAAACAAAACAAAACACTTTGATAATTGCTTATCAAAATAATGTACTTTCTTTTTGACTCTTTGAATCAGTTGCACCTCTAAACAGTTTATAGATGTAATTCTGTAGTCTCTATTTCTTCTGTTTTGGGGTTATTTGCAGCTGCTTGGCCCACTGGCATTTCTGTTGCTTTGATACTCAGTATTGGAGCATTCATGCAGTGTTTACTAGCAGCGAAACTTCTCTGCCCATGAATGTTTATTACTAATGGAAAACAGAAAAAAAATCAAGCTCTAATTAACTCAAATTCAACCCCTTTTAAAATGCAGAATAAATATTAAAAGGCACGAGTGCTATGCTTGACCTGGGTCAAACATGGCGTTCATTGTGGAAAAACTACCCTTTTAAAGTAGTAGACTTAATGTCTGTTCGGTGGACATGCACAGTCTCTAGATGCCAGTAAAGGAAGGTCTTTTATGAGAAATGTTAGATAAGAAGAGGGAAAAAAATGGGAGAGGCGATTAGCCCAAATATGCTTAATGTCAGTTTTATATTTTTTCCTTCCAACATGTTGTTTAAAGTTTAGGCTTTTGGTAATTATGCTCACTCGCATGCGTGTGCGCGTTTGTGTGTAACCCTCCTTCTTTGTGTTTCTCACTCTTGACTCTGACTCTCTAAACGTGCAGGCTGGTATGTCTCCTTTCCCTGGGGATGGTCCAGATCTGACAACAGCTAGGCCTACACCCCATGCAGGAAACCCATCCCACTGAGATATAATATGCACGGTTGTGCATGTGGATATTATGCCACACCAGTGCCAGACAGTGTCTAGTATTTGTGTAGACGTTAGCTTTTCTGCAATCTTGCTCCTTTTGCTTTTTTATCAAGCAGTTGATGATCATACACTCAAGGAATATGTCCTCATTAAACTTGTATTGTGCTCATTCCCCACTCTAAAACCAGTATTGATTTTTTTTGCCCCATTGTGATATCCATCCTCAGCATGAGCGCCCGCTTACAGTGCCACGAAATCTTTTTCTTAATAGCGTTTCTCTGAAATCTGTGCCAGCAGAGCCCCTGTGCAGGTTCAAACAAGGACAAAGGAACAAGCGATATTTTTTTGATAATTGTTTCCTTTAAGTCAGATGGATTTTGTTCTGAGAAGAGCATGAAATAAAGGTCAAAATGTTCACCCAGTAAAGCTTGACAGCTGCCTCCAGCCTTCTCCTCTCCATCTTCCTTTTTATTCGCCTTTTTCTATATACCACATATCTGTCCGTCTCACTCTGTCTAGGTCTCTTTCCTCCCTTTCTTCGTATCTGTTTTGTGCCTCAATGGCAGTTCTCTCAGTTAATTATTTCTTTTGAAGCTTTGATTTTTTTCTTTTCATTGAAGAGAAATTGCTTCTAAGAATGACTATGGTGAAGAAGCTCATGATAGTGACCTCTAATTCAAATGTTACGCAATACACTGCAACGACACCGGATTAAGTGCATTTTTGTTTCATCTTGCGTATTCTATTAGCGCGTACAAGGGTATTCAAGGTTGTTAAAGATGATTGACTTCACCACTTCATATAGTACTCATTATGTATGTTCAGCTTCTTGAAAACAAAACCTTTAAATGGAAGTTACTTTTATATAAATAAAAGCCAACGTAATGTATGTATAGTGCTTAAAAAATGTAAGTTTAATGCCACTGTTGCCCTTAATTACCAGTGCTGGTACATCTTATAATTCATGTTGTTACATATGCATTTTCAAATGTAGTGTTTAACAAAAAGCTGAAAAATATACTAAAGCACATTATTATTTTTTGAGTTTGATTATAGTTGATTAAAATTATAGTTATTTACTCAGATCCCTGAACATAAAAATTAGTTTTAGTGGTTGAATGTTATGATTTGGGTATAAAATGTAATTTTTTTTTTTTGCCAAATAAATAATATTTTAATTTTTAGATTTCAACAATTTTTGCCAGATTTCTAAAATGTTTGCGTTTTTTTGTTTTTGTTTTCAATGACAGTTGGTCTAATAAATTTGGTAAGCACTGTATGTGAAAAAGCCAAGCCTGTTTAGAATTGCTTGTGTATATTGATTATATGGACATGTATAAGGTCTCTTTCCTACAAATAGGTGTTTCCATTTTTAGTTCTTTGCAAGTAACCATTTTGGTAATGGCTTCCTTTACAGGTTAACAACTATGTGGAGGAAACAGAGGAGATCAACCTGATTCATCCTGCCAAAAAACTCCTGTTGTTGTGCCCTGGATGTGTATGTCTCAGGGAGTCTCTCTGGCCAGTGGACTTGGTCAGCAGCAGCCCAGCCAGCCTTGATCTGAAGCCCTACATTAATACTCGGCACTGTCATTCATCTTACACCTCCAGGTTTGGATATTCATGGTTTTTTTTTGGTCTGAAATGTCCTGTTTAAAACCAAAATTTGTCCTAAGGGAAATGACTGAGTCCACAAAATGATAAAATTTACAAAATGAAGAGAATTTAGGTGTAAAACTATACTGCATGCGAGACGTATGAACATAATTGGGGGCAAAATCTTGTGCTGTAGAGAATATTCCATTACTTTCCAGTTCTTAATTGGTCAAACCATTAACTAGTAAGAGTTTTGCCTACAGATTAACTGACAATGGTGCTGCTTGTCAGCTGCATGCATCCCCAAAATGCTACATATTTTACCTTCAGTTATGTAATCTGAATGCTCTGGAAATTACAAACTGGATATAACATGAGATATTTAGATTAAAATTGCAAACAAACTTTATTTCTAGGTTTTATCGGTCTTGTAGCCAGAAGACGAAGTTGGGTTCCCTGCTAACTGGAGCACTGCTAGAGGCCACACTCGTGCTTGGTGCTCGCACGGCACTCCTTTACCCGTTGCCCCAGTGCCCCAACAGCCACGCTGTCTTGAAAGGTAGGCTTCATGCTGTTGTTTGCATGCACGTAATCTTGGGAAAATAACTTAATGTGATATAGAGTATGTGTATCTTAAATACACAGACAGATGACACATTATAAGGAAAAAAATAAATAAATTATGCTGTGGAGGACATTTTTGCTGGCATGGTTTCATCCCACTTATTCTACTTGTTCTGAGTGAAACATGCTCTCTGCTATAATGCCCGCATCCACAGGGCGTGAGACGCCATAGAAAGGTTTGAGAAGTATGAAGTGACCTAAATGCTATCCTATTTGCAATCATCATCTCGATGCGAACAAAGAACTGTGGAATATTTTGGACTGACAGCGCTGTCCACCATCATCAAAACACAGAATGAGGCAGTATCCTTTGGAAGAGACTCCTGAGACTTGGAGGATCTATTCCAGTGCACACTGAAGCTGTTCTGGCAGCATGTGGTGGTCTAACACCTTACTAAGACACTTTCTGTTAAGATTTCCATTAATTTGACACCTGTCTCAACATTATAGGATAATTGGCTCTTATTTCTGCTCATAAGATAATAAACAGAGGTGCACAAATTGGATCCCAAGTGAAGCGGGAACTTCTGGGATTCTCATTATTCCCCTGCGGTCTATTGCTCCCCTCGTTTTCCTCCTCGCTGCACTTTTCCCACATGATTCCTTATCCACAGCGTGATCTGGGTATGTTGGGGTCTGTAGCTGATCCCAGTGGTTGGCCTTTCCCTCTTTCCATTCTCTTTTATTTGCCTTGCTGTGTTCTCTCCCTTCACATAGCCCTCACCGTCTCCCCCTTTCCCTTCTGTTCTCTAATTTAGATACACTCGTGCTCAAGTGGTTTAAGAAAGAAGGAAAAACTTCCAGACATCACAGAGTCTACACAACACTCATTACACACACATCAGGTTATCTGAAAAGAGGCGATATGCACTTCAAACATGCTTGCGCTGCTCCCCAGAAAAGCTTCGGAATCACAGCACGATAGACTTGCATTCCAGCTTTTTATGCAGCAGAGGATCATCAAGCTCTGCCCCTTAAATGCTTTGAGGAGTAAATTAAAATGTCAGTTGTGAGAAGATAAGACAATAAGCTAAATTCTATCATGCATATAGCGTTTCACCTCTTTTTCTCACCCTCGCTGCCCTTTTTCCTCAGTCTCCACATGACTTCATTGTCCAACCAGTCAGGTTGTCGGTCCGTTGTTCAGCTGTCTGTCTACCTTCTCTGCAGAGATGTTACGTATGACTTAAATGTAAGCCAATACTGTCATTAATTTCCACTGGCAGTGAGACAGCGGACAGGCTGTCTCTGACAGGATCAAGGAGACACACACACTCAGATGCACACACAAGTATGCAAACACATTTTTCTGTTTCTTTCTTTTTGATTTGCTCTGGGTCGTGTTAATAATAATAAAGCATTCGTTTTTGTCGGGCCAGCTTTTTTGAGGCAACACACAATCGCACACAGACGCACGCTTACACAGTGCATATCTTTAACGTGACACACTGTTCTGTTCTAATGGGTGTTACAGGAAACAGAATTGAGCCAGACACGCGCACACATAGCAGCTTAGAAGTCTTGCACATGCATAGCATAAACCCCCGCCCGTCAAAACTTGTAGAATTTGTAATCAAGCAACTAAGTTAGTTACCCATAGCCATGTTATTATGCTTTTAAATAGGCATGTGTTGCTATTGTGATGTAATATATTTATTGAATCTAATTTGAATGATTTTATATTTAGAGTTTATTTTTAGTTCAGAGACTATGATATCCCTGTAACAAACACATGCTGTAGTTTTCCTGTTTTAAAAGCTCTGAAGCACTTACGAGCCTAGAAGTAAGGAGTGCTGAATCGAAAAGTCAGAAGTGGTCTTTATTACTGTAAAATTGGCCTTGGGTAAGGCATTGACTCCCCCAGCTGACATTTTGTCAGGGCACAGGTTTAAAGACGTGAAGGCTAAAGTGATTATCTGATGTCATAAAAGACATTTTATTATCCCGAGTTTGGGCAAGTTCTGCATTAAGTTACAAACTTGGATAGTGTTGGTGTTGTTATTGCTTTCTTACCATTTTTGGTATTGTTCCTCTCTTCAGTGCTCTAACCTGATTCTGGTCTTTATGGGTTTTTTTAAGCTTTACAATCAAAGTTATGTAGCTGTTAAAGTAACTCGTAAAGTAAACAGTACATATGCAGACATATTTACAGATTTATTACCAGATTATTTCCTTAATTCATTTCTTGTGCGCATTGTGTGTCCACTGTATGTTTATATTTAGAGTATGGATCTCATACCTGATGATATAAAGATTGAGATTATGAGAAGTTTACTGTTCCTAGTGTATTCAGACTATGTGCACATGACAATTTTAGGATTTTTGATACAGATTATTTATTTTGAAACTTGTTCTGCGTCTCTGCTACAAACGCTCTAAATGACTGCAAAGATTATTGCTGGACTAGCCTTGGTCTATTCTTAGTTTTCCTATGAGTGCTGAAAGGTGGTGTGTTTGTGGAAGGCTTCTTTACTGCACTATCGCTCTAAAGAAATGAAAGGGTTTTGCTCGTTCCTCATACATATATTTGTATAAATGCGTTATGTTTTTCTGTTGCATCAACATTTGGTTCTAGAGGCAGAGTGGGAGAACCATTTTGAAAATGATAAATGCAACTCATGTTGGCATGTGTTTGAGCCAGCGTGACAGTCATGTTGTTGTGAGGGGAAACGTGTGACAAATTCTGGCATTTGGAAGCAAAAGGGTAAGGACAGGGTGGTTTATGCCGCTAACATGCAGGTAAAGAGGAATGCAGACCAATGGAGAGCGCGCACCGCACTGTGGAGAATGCTGGTAGTTAGGGTTGCAGTTATGTTTCATGGCGCTCGTCTTTATGAAACGTGTGAAGCTTGACGCCGGATCAGCTGATGCCAAGCGTTGTTGATGTTTGATATATGAAAATGCACATATATGATGATATGCTTCTGTATACATTGTGTTTGTTTGTTTGTTTGCATACAGAACATATAAAGATATTTTAAATCTTTGCATGTTCTGCAAGGGATCTCACAACATTCTGGAGCTAACCCGCACTACGAGCTAAAATGTTACTCTATATGTGTACCATTTTCAGTCTGCTTCAGATTACAACAAATGTAGGATGTGCAACTCTGGAGTCTATGGAGAGATTTGAGTGAGGTAGAAAGGCAGAAATTAAATGAGAATTTCTCATTCCACTTCAAAAGCAGGTGTAAAATGCTAATAATTGAACAAGAGCTTTGACTTTGATTAGGCATTCATGTATAGATTGCATGTTGCCAGTGCTACCAATCACAAGGTGCTTTTCTTCACCAAACCCGGGCTTGCAGATGAGTCAGTTTCATTCTCACATCCTGATTCAGCAGATAACTCGCTTACACAACTCCAGCCTCACTTTAGCCCCGTTTGCTTTTTTCCTGCGTTGTTTAAGCAGGCTTCTCCACGGGCTCGACTGAAGTGTTGCCTTAGCGAGTCAGCCGGCTAACACAAGATTTGTAATTCCAGAAAACAGGCTTGTGCCAAATTATCTTATGATTTAACGCTCGATTGATGCACATAGCTTGGGTTTGCAGCGATAAAAGTTCTGTCATTAACCTTTATCATTATGTGTTGCTTTATTAGTGGGCTTCAAGTGTATACTTGTCTTTTGCAGCTACTAGATTTAGATATAATATTTGAATACGTTTACACATTATCATGGCTGTGTTAAATCAGCAGTCGGTGAAGACTGATGTATTTATTCGTCCTCTTAATGCTAGCAGGTTGTGTAAGTAGAGTCAAAACAAAATATATTCCTTACATATACACACTCTCTGCTTAAATGTGCGATCCTTCAGGACTGTGAAGGAGGTGTAACTCTTCAAATAGTGTATGTGTAATCCTGGCACTAAATGTTTACGTCTGCGGTGCTTTTTCCTCTTAAAGCATACAGACTCAAAAAAAAAAACTCAACTGAAGACCAGTGGGATTTAGCCATATTTATGTCAACTCTAAGTGGGGGTTGTTTAAAGTGATTTTCTTGAGATCATTTCCTGCGTTGTACTGCTCAGAAGGAAGTAAGTGGCTTTAGTTAACATGCTGCCATCCTTCTAGCTCAATGTTGGTGTTTCTTTCTCCTTACTTCTTTCATTTTCTTTCTTCCTCTCTGTTGTCATTGTACATTGTGTTGCTTTTAAGACCCATTGACAGCAGATGTGGGGAATCAAAGGGAAAGGAACTCTCAAGGATTACAAAAACACGTATTGTTCGTATGCCCATTTCAACTAAATATACATTGACATTCCTATTGTGACATGATTCACGCACAGTCATTACGTTTTTTCACTTGTAAAGCTTAAAAATACTGCTTCGTTTTTGGGACTGGGGGTAAATTGGCTATTTATTTCTTCATACCTGATGATTAATGCAACAAAAGTGAAGTAATTTCACCTAATAAAGTTGTAAAGGACATAAAAGGGAGCACAGCTGTGTAGATGGATTGTAGATAATCTATATATGTGTATGATTTATGACAGAGTAGTGGGATAGTGTGCTGGGTCTGACTGTAGCGCATGGCTGAGAACTATGTATAGTGTCATTGAAGAGGGGGTGGGAGACACAGAAACAGAGATTGTGTGTAATAAGAGAGCACAGGCGAGAGAGTGAGAGGAAAAGAGAAGTGCATGTAGTCAGGAGACATCGAGGAAAGACTGCTTTGGTGATGAGGACACGCAGTGAAGCTGAGTGACTGAAAGAAAGTTAAGAGGGAGAGAAAGATAAAGCGTTAGTTAGAGAGAGGTCAAGTTAGAAATGGAGTAGGTGAGAGAGAAAGCGAGAGAGAGAGTGAGCAAGAGAGAGAGAGAGAGAGAGAGCACACAGGCAGCTGCAGGAGAGACGGGACTGGCGGCTCAAATGTGGACGAGTGTACCTCGGTCAGCCCGGCACTGAGCTGTCAGTGTGGGAGGCAGCGTGGCCAGCTGTAGCTAGCAACCATGAAGCACTCTCACAGACTGGACTTCAAGATGATCAGTGAGTAGTGGAAATGTGAGTTGCAGTGCAGAGCAGTGTCTTCACACAGTTGAGAAATGAAATTGTGGCTTTCTGCTGGTTTCAGTGACTCAGTGGAGCACAGTGAAAATGCAGTTTTGCATGTGCTTTGTGTCTGATTCAGATCCTCCGTCTTCATTCAGTTGTTGACAGAGAGAACATGGTGATTTACCGCTGACTTTTCATGCTTCATTGTATTATATCGTGGCCGTTGGTGACATATGTTGTCAGCAACGGACGTGTTTCTTTATTACGTTACTTAGTTATTAAAGTTTCATTATTAGTCATTTTAAAACCTGGAGAGTCTCATGGACTCTGTGGCTGCTACTACTTCTGTTCTTGCTTTCTAATTGGTGCAGAATGCAGGCATACACTTTCAGCAGTGCAACTGTCTTGTGGTTTTATTGTGTGAGGTTCAAAGCTGTTCAAAGAGATGTCTTCATTTATATATGTAATTTTAAGTTGTTTACTGATAAAGTGAATGTGTATGTCACTAAACACAAATCAGGCTTTTTGTATAAGAAGACTTAAGACTTAAATTTAAAGTGTGATAATGATCAATTGTTGTTGCTTGTTGTCACAAAATTGAGGCAGGGGGCAGTAGAAAACGCTGATTTCAATTTTTTAAAAAGTCAATTTGTTATTTAAACATTTGACGAATGACGCAAACTTTTTGAAGACTGTCCTTGAGAAAGTATTTTACATTTTGACGTATAGAAGCTGCAGAAATCTGGGTGACTTCACATTGAATTGATCCTTAAAGTAAACACTTTGCCACATATCTTTATAACTTAGTCAGAGGTTTGTTTTTCTCTCTTGTGATGCTTCTCAGTGTTTAAAAAAATGGACCACATGACAATGTAACTTAATTACCTCCTATATGAATGACAGTTTTAATAAGCAACAACAGTTAAGACAGTGTAACTTTATGGAACTGTTTGCTTGATTAGCTTGAACTTTACCTTTGTTTTTGTTTTTTTTCCTAGTCCTCACTGAATGTTACACTTACATCTGCAGCTCGTTCTTTGTGTGTAAGCGAGTTCATATCTGAACCCAGTGGTATACTCCCTGATAAGCCAGCAGTCAGACAGATCAGTGCTCGCTGGTGCTGCTGCTGCTGCTGCTACAGTGTGTCTGTGAATTTTACTGCAGTTGTGAATTCCAAGTACTTGCACTGTTTATTCTTGAGTGTTTATGTTTGCTGCTGTGCAAGTGTTAGTTTGTGCTCTACTACTGTGTACTACTGCTTGTTGATTTTTCTAGTGTGAATCGGACTCACTTCTGTGTATTTTCATGTGTATATGCAAACGCAGGGGAATATCTCGGGTCATATAATGGACTGAAGGTCTGGTAAGCCATTAATTGAGCCAAAGACCATTGAGTTTGTGCAAAAAAGTGAAAAGAGCTACTCCGCATTTCTTTATGTTTTGCCAAGAGATGGGCAATTGGAGCAACAGTTTATTTAAACTTGTGCAAACAAACATTGTAATACAGTTGTACAGTTCTAACGAGCTTGAACGTCAATATTTGGCACGAGCACCTTTATTCTTCAACACAGCCTGAACTCTCTGAGGCAAACTTCTTGTAATTTCTATAAGTAGTCTTCAGGAATAATTCTCCAGCATTCTTGAAGGACATTCAAAGCTCTTCTTTGAATGTTGGCTGCCTTTTGATCCGTTCTCTGCTCAAATGATCCCACAATGCTTCGATAATGTTGAGGTATGAACTCTGGGGAGGCCAATCCATGACTAATAATGTTCCACTGTGTGTGTGTTTTTGTTTTTACTGAATCCGTATATGCTTTCATTGCATTGCCATTTTGTTTGGGATTATAGTCAATTCAGATGCTTTCTACACAGTATTGAATGGTGGATCGAAATCTGACTGTTTTTCTTTTTCCTTTCTAATTTGATATTTCAATTTTCAAAATTGAACCAGTAGCTGTTCCTCCATGTTTTACAGATGGTTGTAGACACTCACTGATAATTACTGTTTGGCTATTTGAACAAACGTTTCATATTTGAATTCATTACACCATCAGGCCTGTTGGTAGTGATTTTTAGTCCAGTTCTTGTATAATATGGCATACTTTGACCTTTTCTCCCAGGTTCTCTTCCTTAAGAATGGCTTCTCGACAGCCGCTCTTTCATTCTGATGTGGCTTTGGACATGACTTTCAGATACTGTTCAGCTGCTGTTAATGCTGTTTTTGTATGTTTTTTCTCATGCCTGCTGCTTCTTTTGTCCTCTGCTTTTCCAGTTTCCGCAAATATTTTTAAGGACACACTGCAGACCTTGCTAAGCTATGACAAGTTTTCACCTCAATGGTGCAAATGCTTAAGGAAACCACTTAAAGTTGGTTCTTTAAGTACTTTGGCTTAATAAACAATAAGAAATAAACAAAAAAAATTCTATAAAAATAATCAGGTGCAAGTACTGTAGTAAAAATCGCTCTCAAAAACTTTAAAAGACCTTCAGACAGTCAGGAGAATTATTAATCAAGACCATTAAAAACAAACAAACAATAAAGTCTGGATCCTGAGAAGCAAGATATTTATTTATTTATTTATCTTTAAAAGAGGGGCAACTAAAGACTTTCACACAGTACTTAAAAAAATAGCATGTTTCACAAGATATTGGTGATATATTTATAGGACACGTTTGTGCAACACAAACCGCCTTAGACCTTAGACCAAAGCTGTTTGTGCTGCACCTGCTTGCTCAAGTATGTAGGGCACATGGAGAAGTTGTCATCAGCTCTAAACGTACTTCTGAGAACAGTACATGCAGTGTGTGTGCATGCACTTGGCTGGCAAGTCAACAATCGTGTTCAAGGTTCATCTTGTTTGGTTAGTATAAATAAACGTGATTCACTCAAGAAATGCTTCTCCCGTTTCGTTTCATGTTGATTGATCATTTGGACAAAAGTCCCCTCGCGTTGCTTCAGTTTGCATTGGGGTGAAGCTCTCAAAGCATGTGCTCACTGCATGTAATCAATCAGTGCTGGTTGATAAGACTGCTGAAGTGATGATCACGACTGAAATAAATCAACAATGTGGCAAAAGTAACTAAAGTTTAAAGTGTTCATTTTAAATTTAAAAGTGTAATAAAACTGACTTATTGATCTATCTAACACAAACTCAAGTCCATATTTATAGAGCATGTTTTAAAAGGGCCACAGTTGATTGAGGTGCTGTTCACATTATGGGACAGACAAGAACAAGAAGAATATTTCACAGCACGGAAATGTGATAAAATCAAAATGTAAATAAAACAAGTGAGATAAACCTGATACCTTAAAACAGAAGACAAAACTAGAATGAATATATCAAGAAAACAAACACAAAAGAAGGAAAATCTTCACTTTAAACATTGTCATTTCCCAGCTCTCAGTGGCATGCTTATTTGTTAAAACAGAGGTTTAACCATAAAAAGGATGTTCAGCCCATGCACTTGATCCACAACTGTATTTAGAATGCAAACACACACACTCACACATATTTATATTCTGCATGCATTATAGATGAGGAAGCTCATACATAAAATACACAGGGACATCATGGTCATTTAGTCCGTGTTCGTGCTCTTTCGATCTCTTGATGCATGTTCAGTTTTACCCATCAGTGTTGCTCAAACTATCGATTACGATGTGTAATTTGTAAGCGCCCTATTTTCCTCAGTCCAATCTAATCCACAGCCTTCTTCCATTGAGTAAGTGCTCTGTGCGGTTGTTTATTTTTTGTCACTGTTGACATAGTACAGTATGTGTGCAGCTTGGCCTGAAGAATTCAAAGATAGCGTGCCCGAAGCAAGCTAATTAAATGTTACCATTTACTTTGACAGAAAACATAGATTGTCACCTCTTTACCATTTGGATGTTTCTTTTTGTTTTAATGCACATTTGCATTTCATTAATTCTGCAGAATCTCTTAAGACCTTTTTTGTTTTCCCTTCACTCCCTTGGCTGACAGCTTCGTCCATCTGTGTGTTGTCTTGTTTAAAGGGATGAATAAATGAATGATTGAGAACACTGCATGGTCATGAAATTCATATAGCTAATTTGAGGAGTGTCTCAATTTCCACTTCACAAGGCTTGCTTGCAATAACACTTCTGGGGTAGAATTGTGGAGATTGATTATCTATATGAGAAAAACTATCACTGTCATTTTAATTATTTAACACAAATTAACTGTTTTAAAGTCACCTAATGGAACTGATGTTTACAGTTAGTTCATTCTGATAGAGCTTATAAAACTATCTGTATTTTGGCGCATCTGTACGAGGCAACAAGAAGAGCATCGACTTTATGTTATCTAGGCTTCGGATTCGATTCAGTTTCTGATCTTTTTATGCAAGTTAAAATGGTTTTGTTTCACAGCATTTGTGTGAAATGGCATGTTAAAAATGGGATAATATTTATTCTACGTAATCTATCTATGTAAGCAGACTCTTCAAGCCACATTTCTCTTTTTCACCTGTCGAATTATTTCTATTCTGATTCATTAAAGGCCCAAGTGTCGTTGAAAAATGTGCTCAGACCTTTTACTGTGTAATGCGCCATCATTTATAACTTGCAGTTCTGTCTCTCCGTAGGACATTTAAAGGATTTAGTGGTTTCTGCTGTCTCTCTAACTGTGATAAATGGCTACAACTTGCTCTGCAATGTAAACTATAAACTTTCCAGCTATTTTTACTGATTCCTTCCTTCCTATCTGTCTTCTTTCTTTCATTTGCTTTGTTAATTTTTCCCTCTGTTTCCTCTATCCTACTGTTTTATTTCTTATGCAAAGTATTTTTTTTCCTTCTCAGCTGATATTTTCCTGCTTCCCTACTTTTTATTTTATCGGTTAAATTATTTATCCTTTTTTCCTGCTTCCCTTCCTTCCTCCTTGTCTCCTATGCTTAGTGTGTCCGTCTTCTTATCCCACAAATACACACACACGCGCGCGCGTACGCACGCACTGTGAGTTCATTACACAAGCTGTGAGACCGGATCCACAAATCAAACTGTGTAAATAAGCAAGTTTTGTTCCTGTGGAGCAGCCGCTGCTGTTGCCATGCCTACCTGTTGCACATCTCAAGGGTTACCAAGGACGACCTTTAAGTGTCCGTCTGCTTCTGTATGCATCCGCGGTGTTGTATCAGTGTGACTGTGGGAGGGGGTTGGAAGGTTTCTGTGTATGACAGTTGACAATGACCAGAGAGTCTGTCTAACTCCTGCTGTTCATTTTATTTCAAGTACGTCTCCTTGGATTTCACGAGGTTTTACTGTCGGCAATCTAATTCCCATTAATTCAACACATGAAGCTGATTCTGTGGCAGACATTTCACTCTAACATCTTCCTCCCAACATCCTTAACCATAGAGATATTGGTGACATCTCCTTGCTTTTGTCTGAATGTTATAGATATTTCTTTCCACTTGTAGGAGCATGGAGGCTTGGGAAGGTTAGGTTTTCCCAATGACTAAAAATAACTGTTTTATAGCTGAACACAGGTGAAACTTCTCAAAGAGTGTTTCCTGACTGAGCTCTTGCAGTGAGAAAGTTCTGTTTATGTGGCATCCATCCCAACAATGTACAGAATGTCTACCTGGCAGCTCCTGCGCCATTGTAGGAACTGTCCATTAGTCCTTTGTTAGCAGAGATGAGGACAGGTTTTGTGTGTGTGTGTGTGCGTATATGTGTAAACAGACAGACTAATGGGCCTAACTGAAATCCAAACATAGGATCTGGCAGGTGATCAGTGGTGTTTACTTCCCGTGGGTGAAGTGGAGCTTCTCTCGGTGGATGGAGGAATAGAGAGTGTATAGTTTACTGGCAGTGATGGATCACAAGACTTGGGCATGCACAAGAAAGCCTGAAAAACGAGGCTTTTAAACTTTTATAGTGAAAGTTAAGTATCTGTTAAGATAATGTTTCACTGTTAATCCCTCCTCTCTCCCTCATTCCTGTGATACCTGCTTTTAACTGGTGCGTGCATGCACGGTCTCTGCTTTGCTCTCATTTCTGACAGCTCCCTTTTACTCAGAATTGTTGGGTATAGATGCTGATGTATAACCTGACTAAATCTTTTTTTGTCTTTATCTGTGCACGCAGAGCGCCAGCTGGCCAGCAGCATGACCAGCAGCAGCACTCTTCCTCCCAGTGTAAGCGGGATCAGTAAGGAGCTGGCAGAGCTGCGCCACCTTGTTCAGTTCCCCGAGGAGATCGCCTGCATCCTCACAGAGCAAGAGCAGCAGCTTTACCAGCAGGTATAAGAGAATTTATATAAAATATACATGAGGGGGAAAGCAGAGGCAGGAACGTGCAATTACAGCTATCAACATGATCCTTACACTTTATTTGAAATAGTACAGCTGTGTTTTATTGTGGGGAGGTTTAGCAAAGAGGTTGGATGAGGAGAATAGTAGGTGGTGGTAAGTAGTGTCTGTAATGAAACAACAATCCCAGCCATTGATTGAGAGCATGCTGTCTGTCTGCAGGTCTTCCCTTTGGACTACCTCTATTTCCTCACCCGAGACCTGGGCAGTCCAGAGTGTCAAACTAAACGCCACCCAAACCTCAAGGCTTCACTGTCAGCGCCCGCCATGCCCACTCAGCGAAGTAATGCCGTGGAGGAACTGGTGGCGCGATTCAACGAGGTGGGTGGGGCTTTCTGTCTACTTTGTCTGCTCTCCACGAATCTTTTAGCACACATGTGAATGTAGTTACACAAGGCCGTTACACAGCCTGTCTAGTTCTCCGCAGCTCAGGGTTTACAGCAGGATTTCAGACTGGGTAGAAGCACTTGAGAATTGACACTGCACAAACGTAGCTTAACAATTAAAAGCCTTGAGCGACTTTTTATATACACAGACATGTGTAGTGCATTCAGGAGACTCTCACATCTTACGCAGATGCATTTAATGAAGTTGTGCCAAAGGAACCATATGGAGATAGTTTTCATCTTAAGAGAGCACTTTTCAGTTAATAAGTTAGTTGTTTTGATGATTAAGTGGCATTGAAATGCAGTTCTTGCAGTAACATAAAAAATGTAATGGCAATTTTTCTCTTATTTGCTGTGCGAGTTATACGGACCTATCATGAGCGCAACTCACTCACGACCATGTTCACCGGCTTAAGTTACACCCCCCGAGCCTCGCCTCGTTCACGGTGAATGACTTTGAGAATGCACAAATCCACTGCTGCGAAAGAGAAAGTGCTAGAGAGATTGATTGGAGATGATGATGTCATGTTTAGGTCGCTTGCCTCTTCGCATCAGCTGGTTTTCATTTAAGTCAGCCAGAGGAGAAACACGAAAGACAGTTTTCCAAATGTGCAGTGTTGCCATATATGGTCACAGTGGAACGAGAGTCATATTGACAGCACCGAATCTCTCCTGTTCGTACTGGTGAACCCTTCAGCTGCCTTTAATTGTGTCAGGTTGGGTTTTACCTTTCGTTTTTGAACTGTGGAATATATTTCAAGGTTAAATTATTATTAGTTAATTCACCTGATTATTATATTTATTTTCCCTGGTTAATAGTTCACAAACGTTTCATGTCACTGACTGGATCCACTGTTTTTGAGATGGTAACTAATTAAGAAGTTTATTTCCCCACTTGTAAGACAAGACTTTGCAGATAAAATGAACAAGCCTAGCTTTTTTTGATAGAGTTCATTTTTAAGGCATGTGTGGGAGTGAAACATTAATCAGTTAAACAGGATTGAGAAAAAAATTGGGAAGCAGGGAGTTGTGAGCAGTTTGGGCCTCTTTGTGTCCATCCAAAGTGTTTAGCTTTGACGGGATCAGTGTGTGCTCGAGTTTGTAATGGTTCTCTGTTATATTCCATTATGTAATTCGTGTATCAAGGAGAAACTGACCCTCACAGATGAACTAATACCACAAGCACAGATGGCGACAGACAGACAACAGGACAGACAGATGGACAGGTGGACACACAGACAAAGATCAAAGAGGGGGGGGATCATATAGCCAGATCCAAATTGTCTGAACTTCTGTCAGAATGCTCTTCAAAACGGCCTTTTCATGCTTCTATGGGGGGTTGCTGTATTCTTGTATCATCTCATATTTACCCTTTGCTGCTTTCCTGTTCCATTATATGCTCTGTGTACATTTGTACATATATATCCTCACATCCTGTCCTGCTTGTTGTCATGCACAACACTGCATACGCACTTTTGCTATCTGGAATACCTGAAAAGATGCCAACTCAGTGCGATCCCTTGATGTGTGGAAGTGCAAAAAGCCACTTTGCAGATGGACAGAATGATTTAGATGGTGAGTGTAACTAAAACCCCGATGCTGACATGGCTTCGCATTATGTCATAATGCTGAAAGTGCATGATACAAGATTTTCATGCGTGGCACGCAAAGAGCAGGGGAGTAGCAGATAAGAGACTGGAGGGCTGCAGTGTTGTTTTTCGGTAACCAAATACAGTAGATTGCAGAACGAGCTTCTGCTCCACTGAAAAGTTAACATTTAAACCTCGAAAGCCCCAGGAGGGAATTTCTGTAACTGATTCCCTGTATCTGATCAGGCTGACAGTGATTACAAATGTCAGAGGAATTTCTGACTCTCTAATAAAATCAGCCTATTAAAAGCGCTGTCTATTTAATTGCAGTAAGTCTCCCGAAGATGAACCTTGATAGGCTCGTGCAGTTTGTTTTGGGGAACATAAAGTGTCCAATGGGCCAAGGACCTTATGGCTGGGGGCTTTAATTTTAGTGTCAAAGACAAGAAAATCTAATAATGCATGTGTCTGATTTCTGCGCTTGTTTGTGCTATAGTTCATGGACAGGTAAGGGGAGTGTATGAGAAACATTTTTGTTTCTCAGTTTTTCATCAGGCAGTATGGAAACAATAGTTCCTGTGTGTGTGTGTGTGTGTGTGTGTGTGTGTGACTTTATTTAGTCCCTGTCATGTCAGATGTTGGTGGGCTTTACTGATCCTTACGTAACCCAGTAATAGATCTCTGGGTCAGGGAGATGTTTTTACCACCTCCAAGTGGATTAAAGAGTTTCAGTGTGAGCGCGTTTTTTTTTTTTTTTTCTTCATTGTGTGCGAATGCATTCATGAGGCAAAGAGAAAAAGACACCAGATAGTTAAAACAGGCCAGATTGAAATCTGATCTTTTCCTGTGTTTTGTACCTGTGCTCATACAGAGAGGTTGAGCCTGATACATATCTGCTGTTGCCGTCATGTCTTTTGCTTGTGCTTGAGGTCAGTCAGTGCAGAGACGCAGCGCAGCTGATAGATATCCGATCTCATTCTTTTTTATGTGTGTGCATGTGTGGAGAGGTGTCGGGGTGAAAGTGTGAGGCTAGCTGGTGCAGTCCTGTGCATACATTGCCACATTAGGCACAAGTTTCCAGAGCAGAATTCATGAGCGCAGACATGACCGTACACTTTCAAGAATTTTAGGTGGCTTTGGATGTCGTCCCGTGTCACCCATGTTTTATCATACCTAATACCAGCCTTGTAACAGCACACCAGCACACTTAAAAAGTTATCCAGGGATTTAGTATGATGTCACCTGTTATGTGGACATTCCACTGAGAAATTGTCATAGAAATGTGCAGCATATTGCACTAGTACAGTAACAGCATTTCTAATGTATACTTCCGGCTGCTCCCCTGCTACAAGGGGTCGCCAGAACAGGTCACTTAATATATTTGAATTGGCAGAGTGTTATGCCACATGCCCTCCTTTACCCAACGCCAGTGGGAATATGTGTCTCCAGCTGTAATCAAACCAACTATGGAGGCATTACAAGCCTTTCCAATAATAATTCCAAAACATTAGGGGCGTATAAGTTACAGACAAATTGTATAGTGTTTTGAGTGCTCAATAGAGTAGAAAATAACCTGTTTATTTTCCACTTCCTATGAGGTTTATACATATTTTTAAAAATGCAAATGTTTCACACTCTTTCTGATTGTAATGCATTCAAAAGGCAATAAAGTGCAAGTTAAACCAATAATAATAATTTAAAAAAAACAGCCCCATATTGGGTATTTTCAATGTTGGAACTTAATGTTTCTTTAAAGCCAAAATGTTATTCACTCCAAGGGAAAAGGTGATGAATAACCAGACGAAGATGGTGCTGTGAGTTACTAGGGAGGTTTTCTGCAGTTTGTGTGTCAGCTTACTTTATAAGTAAGATAAGAGCGCAATAAAGTGCAGCTGTTGTTGGTGCTTGATTACGATTGTAACAGTTGGCAATACTGAAATGCGAAATTCTGAACACGCAGGTGAGTTCGTGGGTGACGTGGCTGGTCCTGACTGCAGGGTCCATGGAGGAGAAAAGAGAAGTTTTCTCATATCTGGTCCATGTGGCTAAATGCTGTTGGAACATGGGAAACTACAATGGTGTCATGGAGTTCCTGGCTGGACTCAGGTTTTAAGAAACACAATGACGCAACTCAAATACACCCACCTACTGAATATACAGGCAATTTATTATCTGCACTGTTCTCACAGAAAAATATCAACGTGTTTTGTTTTCTTTCATTTTTTCACCCTTCAGATCTCGTAAGGTGCTGAAGATGTGGCAGTTTATGGACCAGTCAGACATCGAGACCATGAGAGGTTTAAAGGATGCCATGGCTCAGCATGAGTCCTCCTCTGAGTACAAGAAGGTTGTGACCAGAGCTCTTAATATCCCAGGATGCAAGGTGGGCCTATGTTTACCCCAATGACATTTGATCTTCTAACTCACTGACCTTGGCTGCACTGTAATTTTTATTTTTGGGTTTTTTTTTCTCTTACATATATAAACTATAGGTTGTGCCATTCTGTGGGGTTTTTCTAAAGGAGCTAAGTGAAGCGTTGGATGGCACAGCGAGCATCATCAGCCTCAAACCATCTCCTGATAACACAGAATACTCGATAGAGGTGCAGAAAACACCCGCAGTCATTTGCAAAAATACACAGATCTGATAAAACTGACTGAGACATTACATATTTGATATCCTGTTAGTATAATCCATCTTGCTCTGCTGTTTCTGCCTTCAGTTTGTGTCTGACTACAGCGGCCAGCGCAATTACTTGTCTCGATCTGGCTCAGATGGGCTCCATGTGCCAGAGAAGGAAGCCACTGTGAGCAACATCCTTCAGATTATCAGGTATGTGCATGCTTAATGACTAAAGCAATGGTGTTTGACACAGTCATCTCTCCTGTTCTTTACTTTATCTGTCTGTTGGACTCGACTGTTCCTGCTCTTTAGATCTTGCAACCGAAGTTTAGAGGCAGAAGATCCTGATGACGCGTCCACCAGTCCGTCTTCTACTGGCCCGTCCCCTGCATCCAGAAACAACTCCTTCAAAGACCGCAGCCACAATCAGTTAGTTCAGTTTCTTCTCCTTTTTTTTTTTTTAAGTGTGCCATCCAAGTTTTTGTTGTGAGACATTTCAGCGTGCAGTGTCAGGTATGAGACCCTAGAAAAACGAGGTGTCTTGTTAAAGAATATCCCAGAATAGCATCTGTTTACCGTGACCGGGTCTTGATTCTTTCCAGTTGAAGGATAGTGTGTATTTTAACGCAGTGTAAGGGATGTTCGTGTAAGTAGTTTAAGGCATACAGGAGAAAGTATTAAATGGTACATAGCATGCGACCAAATTCACCAAGACCCAAGGACATCATGAATCACTTGACTGGCTTTTATTTTTACTACTTGTCAACTGCCGATGAACTCTGCTTCATCATGCTGATGTGTTGATTTAATACAAAAAAAGCAACATTTTGCTGTTCTTTCTTTTTGACTTTTCTTTTGACTTCCTGCTCTCACATTGCACAAAAGTTAGTAATACTCATGCTCTCACTTTACCATTGTGTTATTTTACATTTTTGGTTACGTTTTTGACCCTCTGTTATGGCAGCCTGAAGATTGTATTGTTTAGCACTGTGACCCTTTCTATCAAAGGTCTGTTTCCAAAATTGGATTCTTTATTTTGCTGGTCATTCACAGACAATGACTCATGGACACAGCAGAAGAATGTTATATACAGATTTATATCAGAACTGCGAATACTGCCATGCTGTGAGGGCTTGGCTTTGCTGGTAGCGCAGTTCTGAGCAAAATCACAATAGATGCAGTGCATTCATTAGCTAGCTTACAAATGTGCAGCTACAACAGCCTCTGTTGAAGCAAACAAGGCACTGCAATTTAGTGATAGACAAAAGTTTAACATTTAACACACCCACTAAGCCTTAATGATTTATGCACAGCTATTTTAAATGTAGGGGATATCCTCAAGTGCCAAGTAGGCTGGATGTTCACCAAAGTCTTATTTTGGATTAGTGCGCAGTTTTCTTTCATAAACACCAGTGCAAGATAACGGGTTTGTGAAGGAACACATTTGCAGATTGTTACTGAGATGAAGTGATGTTGACATGAAATCTGTGTGGGGCAGAGTTTAAAAAATAGATAACAGGTTAGTTTCCTGTCAGGACAGGAAGGAACAGAGTTCTGGTTGTTGTCAGCATTCTGGTGGCAGGTAGCTAATAACAAATGCTGGAATTTGGAGGACGTAGAAAGTCATTTAATTCCAGCTGTGATCTGTTATGTTTGCAGTCAGGAAACCTGGACCATTTTATGTGTTTATAAACTGTTTTCTCAGATTCAGACAAATTATTCGATGTTAGCACAGAATTTGGAGTTCATTTCAGCTAGCTTCATAGTGTGTATCTTACTTAAACATAGACTACAGTTTAAAAAAAATCACCTTTCTTCTGTGTTCTGGATCTTTTTCCCACCAGCACCCACTTAAAAAAAAAGACCTCAAAAAACTATCGAAAGCTCTTTATGCGTTCTTTTTTTCGTCTCACATCCTCTCTTCGTTCTTTGTTTCCTGCTCCCCTTCTAGTTCCCTTTCATTTAAGACGACACCAGAAAAAAAACATGTTTTGTAAGTTGTTTCACAGTAAAAGTTACTGGAATTCGAACAATGCTTGCTATCATCAGTATGTTTCAGATTACGGTTTAATTAGAAGCATGAGCAATGAAGTGAAGGAATGAGCAGTGACTAATGCATGGTACTTTTTTCTTTTTCTTTTTGCTTGATCAAGCCAATGCCTGCAGGATAGGTTCAGTTTCTGTTTGGTTCTTCTTAGTTGAGATGCAGGTCATTTCTTATGTCTGATTGAATTGCTTTTTAAAAATAAAATGAGTCCTATGAATCCAGAGATGTGCATTTGGAAAATCGCCTCGGAAATCAGCATGCAAAAACTTTAAGAGCCAAAGATTTTTGCTTCTTTTAAACTTTCTTTCCGAACCTATCTAACCCCCGTCCGTCTTCAGATTCACGGTCGGAGACTTGTCGGATTCAGATGGTGACTTGTCTACCGAGCCGGTGGTGAAAGAAGTGGAGTTTCAGGGGACCGAGGAGACGCACAGAGCTTTTAGCCATGGCACGGAGCTCATTCCCTGGTAAGAGGCTCAAGCACACATGCAAACACATCCAGCTGTTGGTGCCTCAGCAGACGTGTGACAAACTCTGTGTTGTGTTTTTTTCCAGGTATGTGCTGTCACTACAACCAGACATTCACCAGTTTCTGCTGCAGGGCGCTACGGTCATTCATTACGACCAGGATGGCCATGGCAGTGCTCGCTGTCTGCTACGTCTACAGCCTGATAATACAACACTCACTTGGGGTAAATTGCAAGAGTTTAGTATTAAGAAATTTGACCTTATCTGCTACTGAGTTATTCAGCAACCTCGTTCTTCATGAGTCGTATTCATATAGGATTCCAGTTTACCAGTGTAAGAGGGTGTGGGAGGCTTGATATGCTGAAATCACTGCATCAAACCTTTCTTTTCTCAGAACTTTTTAACAAGAGCATGTTTATACCTCAAACAGACGAGACCAATTTCCTCTCTCGTTGTTTCTCTTTAAACAGATTTAAAGGGCACTATATAAAAAGTATATTTCCCAAGTCATTTAATGTTTTAAATGTGCTTTACGTGTTTATCTATGGAATAAAAGCCTCAGTTTAAACTGCTTGTAAATTTGTGCATTCATGGAAGGGCTCTTCAATTTCCGTTTGCCGTTACAGCAGCTCAAACAGTCATAAATATGTTGATTTACGGCAGGTAAACCCCAAAGCGGAGGCCCTTCCCCTGCAGAGCAACCACTGGGTTTGGGGCAGCCTGTAGTGGCTGGGCTAGCAGAAGGCCTGCTGGACCTGGGAATAGTGAAGGTTTGTTATAAAAAGAAATCTTTTTCTGGTTTTGTAGATTTTAAAAACCCAAATTAGCTTTCAAGTTCATAACTTTGTGTTTATTTGAATGCGCAGGCAGTGTTTCTGGGCCATCAGGGTGTCGATGTTCATGCTGTATGTTTGCAAAACAAGCTGAGCCAGATGACAGTGGAGGAGAATGGCCTCAGCCTTCTGTATGGTCTGAGTACCACAGACAATAGGTTGGTGCCTTTTTATAATCTATTAGGATTTAAATGCACTTTTACATAGAGTTACTGTTAAACTGCTAAAATATTTTCATTTTACTTAAAACTGTAACTAATCTCCTTACTGATGCCATTAGACTTCTGCACTTTGTGGCCCCCAATCACACGGCGCAAATGCTCTACAAGGGCCTGTCAGAGTTGGTGAATGCAACCAGGAAATTAAAGAAGTTTCCTGACCAAAGGTTGCAGTGGCTGAGGAAGCAGTATGTCAGTTTGTATCAGGTAAAACTCTAAAAGTACATGTCTCTCTCCCATCAATTTTTTAATGATTATTATTGACACTGACTATATTTTATAAGTCTTTAAAATGTTCAGCACACAAAGAATGATGGGAGAGTTGGATTGATGAAAAGAAGTGGTGTGTGTGTTTAATTAACAGTAACATTTGTATGCGTCGTCTATTCTAGGAGGACGGCAGGTATGAAGGCCCTACACTAGCCCACGCCATTGAGCTTTTTGGGGGTCGGAGGTGGAATATGGGTACGGGTGGTGGAGACAAGGTTGGAGCCCAGAAGAACAACCCTCTGTCGAATGAGAAGGCCAAGAAGAAGAAGAAGGTTCTTGTCCGGGTCAGTAATTTGACCTTTTGCTGTAGTCATGGATGCTAATTTTAGACTTAGGTTTTTCAGAGACTCATTTTTCATCTTTTTTTCCCCACACCTTTAACAGGGAGACAGTGGAGATGCAACCGATGACGAGATGGTTTCCAGGAAAACACGGAGCTGTAAAGAAGGACTGTATCGAAACGGGCCAGAGTCTGACAGCATCGACCAAGAAGATCCAGGTGACGTTACCTCACTCATGGTAACATGTAGAAGTTACAAGGCCAGATCAGTTTAATTGGTGTTTTCTAGAAACCCGACCAAATGCTTCAGATCTTATAATTTTCTGTCTGTGTGAGCGATCTTTATTCACACTCAACACTCTTTGCCTCCACAGAAGACAGCATCCCCGGACCACTCTCCCTCACATCCAGTAAAAGCCCCGGATTGCTATCCTCTTCCTCTTCTTCCTCCTCTTCCTCCAGCATGGCAGGGTCCAACCAGACCCGTCCGCAGTCTTCTCCAATCCTTTCGGGAAATGCTAAATCCCAGCCAGGGTATGTGAAAAATGACTGTAGCGGGGCAAGTTTGACCCCACTGACGTCTAACACTTTATTTTTTCCATCCCAGCGAATATATGTTTCCTTTTCTTTGGGGCCTGCAGGGCATGGAGCAGCAGATCGTGGCACGGCCGGGGTAAAGGCTGTTTCAAAGGCTTTCAGAATCTCATGATTTCTGACAGCACAATGAGCTTCATCGAGTTTGTCGAGCTTTTCAAATCATTCAGGTAAATGATCTGATCTTGTGTGTCTTACATTTCTGGTGCGCTTTGATAAGATTTCATGTTTCCAAAGCAGAAAAAGAGATGTCGGCTGTGCTGGCTTCATTCAGTTCAAGTTCTGACTATTTAAATATTGCTTCTGTTTTATCTAGAAATGCATTTTTCTAGCTAAGTGTAATGACTCAGTGTTCACATATGCTGTATGTCATATCACATACTCCAGTAAAGCAGTGCTTTGGGAGCTCAGACCCTCTTGTTATATAACTAGTGTTCTTATCAATAGTAGCTAAAGACGGTGATAAAACATATGCAATAAAAAATACCTCTCAAGGTTATCGTGCCAAGGGCATTTTCCAAGCATTCTTCATAATATTTAGCTTGCATGAATTCTTCCCCAGTCAAAAGGATGAACACACATCTTTCGCCTAGACAAGCAAAGGATTGTTTTAATTTTAGCCCTTCTGCATTTCTTAGATTGCAGAGTGTCCTCTCAACTGCTGCCCAGCAGATTTCTTTTAATTTCTTATAAAGACAAAAGCTCTTGGGCAACTCTTCAAACTCTCTCTTGTAAAAGAAATTTAGAGGCAAATAAATGTAATTCTGATTGGGTGGCCGCCTCCTCCCCAGTTCAAGTGGCATGGCTGCAAAGCTGAAAATGAAAGAAGAGCTATTGTTCTGATTTCCATTTACATGTTTTTTTTCCTAGACTCTAGAGTAGCTTTGCATGATTCACAATTTGAATTAATCCTTATATCTTACTCTTGGAGCAACTCCCAAGTTCATCTTCTGTCTGACACAAGCTTCTCTCCCCTGACCATATTAGGGATATCCACACTTATTGACATTATACAGATAAGCCAGAGCTTTTGGCTCACAGGGATTGCTTGCGTCTACACTTACTATTTGAAACTCATGTTTGATTTGAGGACGGTATGTGTATAAAAACCCCTTTATATAATAATTTAATTTAATATATTAGGGGCATGGGGACATGATCTGCTGCTAAAACTGGACTCCACTCTGTAATTTGTTTTTCAACAGTATCCGAAGCAGGAAGGACCTGAAGGAGCTGTTTGACACCTTTGCTGTCCCCTGCAGTCGCTCAAGCCCAGAATCATGTCCTGTTTACACCAACCTCAGGATAGATGACAAAGACACAGGACTGCAGCCAGACCTTGGTAAAAGATCAAAGAGAAGTTACAGTCAAAAACATACACACCTCTTTCTCTTTTACTCTAAATCTCTCCCTCTCCTCTGCAGACTTGCTAACCCGTAACGGGTCGGATCTCGGCCTGTTTATCCGGACCAGGCAGCAGATGTCCGACAACCAGAAGCAGATTTCAGATGCCATCGCAGCAGCCAGCATTGTGACCAACGGGACGGGGGTGGAGAACGCGTCATTAGGCGTCTTGGGACTGGCTATCCCTCAGCTCAATGACTTTTTAGTCAACTGTCAGAGAGAGAACCTGAGCTACGATGAGATTCTCAGTATTATACAGGTAAAGTCTGGATTCTTAAATTCACAATTTCAAATCATCTTCACGGTTAGGGGGAAAGATGAAGGAAGAAAAAGAAGGGAAAAGGAACTCACCAATTTTTTTCTCTTGCAGAAATTTGAGCCTTCATCAAGCATGAGACAAATGGGGTGGATGTCATTTGAAGGTTTTGCAAGGTATAGAAAAATAGGAGTTATCGTGGATCATTATACTTATAAGTGCCTAAAAATGTAAATGTATAGAGCACAACATAAAAGTTGTCACTGTTGTAGGAAGCTCTTGATAAGTGCTAAACTTCTACCGACTCCCTTTTGGACTTTAAACATTTATTTACACCATAATGAGTTTGTGTATCGCTGATACAGCCTCAGTGATGCATTTTGCTTTTATATTTTATTTTTATTTTCTTTCTTTAACATGCTTCATCGCATGTTGTTGGCATCCTTCTCTTTGTATCAGGTTCCTGATGGACAAGGACAACTTTGCTTCACGTAATGAGGAATCTCAGATGAATCCAGAGGAGCTGCAATACCCTCTGTCTTACTACTACATCGAGTCTTCTCATAACACCTATCTGACTGGGCACCAGCTCAAAGGAGAGTCTTCTGTTGAGCTCTACAGCCACGTAAGACGGATCGTGTTTTTTAACCAAGCCCGCTGAGATTGTGCGGTTTGTTGAAAACTGACGCTTACTTGTGAACGTCTCATTTGCTTAGGTGCTCCTGCAAGGCTGTAGGAGCGTCGAGTTGGACTGCTGGGACGGAGACGATGGCATGCCTGTTATTTACCACGGCCACACACTCACCACTAAGATACCCTTTAAGGTTTGAAATGCACATGAATAATTTAATTCATAAAGGGGAAATAGATTGTTGGGGCATCAGTCGCTGGCTCTCTGCTCCCATACCTCATCTCATGGACTCGGTGGAAGCCTCTAGAACAAAATCTGTATCTTTAAACACAAGTGCTCTCTTATGATAGACTCAGGGGTGACGGATCCAGAGAGGAATCCCAGAAAGCCAAACGAATTGTGTCAGCGTTATTTATTTTATGTAATCTGATTTGGGGCCTACAGCTGCATCTAATTTGAAGCTGTTACTCAAAGCCGTTTGAGTTTTATTGTCACATATTTGACTTGCAGTGCTTTTATCGACAATTTCTTCCTTTTCATCTTCTCTCCCGTGGTCCTTCAGGATGTGGTGGAAGCAATTAACCGGTCTGCGTTTGTCAATTCTGATATGCCCGTCATCCTGTCCATAGAGAACCACTGCTCCCTTCCTCAGCAACGAAAGATGGCTGAAATCTTCAAGGTATGAAGGCAGCCTAGTCCTGTCTCTGTCCTTAGAGTTACTGTGTTTCTTGTGTGTCTTTAATTTAATTTTCCAGTTACTGATTAGTAAGCGAGACAGATGAGAATGCCACTGAGCAGATAAAAACGAAAACTTCTTTTCAATTGGATTGGACATCTCATAGCATGACTGTGAGGTAACTTATAAATTCACCCAATTAGAAGCTTCGTCTGTCTTTGTTTGAATCTCAGAGCGACACTAATTTGTGGCAGAGGGAAAAATAAACAATAATAAAATAGGAGGAACTAAAATCCTTAGTTTGGCAGCCATGCTCCTTGTTCAGCTATTCTACCCTTTATATTTAGGGAATAACGTTCCCTTTCAAGTAGGCTTGTTTGTTGTACGACTCCACTCATTTGATTTCCTTGACCCTTGTTTTTTTCCAGCTATTCTGGGCATTCAAACTGGCCAACGTCCAGACGCTTGCTTTTATGAACTTCAGGCCACAAATGACCCTTTCATCTTCTTCTTCTTCGTCTTTTTTTTTTTTTTTTTTCTAAATTATGAAGCCCACAGATATCTTGGCACGACAGCTATATCGTGGAATATCATTGTGCTTTCATCTCGCAAAACTTCCGAGCGTTTCATCCTCCTTGGAGACTGACTTCTGAGTAGCTTGATAAAGGAAATTCTTTTATCTGCAGACAGCTCTGTGCCTCAGGCCAGCTAACATCACCATGGTTTTGTTTATTTGTAATGTTGTTTTGCATGGATAAAATTACTTTATTTGTATTTGGAAGATTCTTCCGCAGCCTCTGAATTCCATCCTTTCACTTGATGCTCCTCTTAGCACTCGACTTGACTTTCCTGATGGTGTGGTTTTTGTTAATTTTTTCTGTTGTTAAATTAGACTGTGTTCGGCGAACGCCTTGTGACGCGCTTCCTTTTTGAAAGCGACTTCAGCGATGACCCTCATTTACCATCGCCGCTGCAGCTCCGAGGGAGAATACTGCTCAAGAACAAGAAGCTCAAAGCCCATCAGGCACCGGTGGACATACTCAAGCAGAAGGTGAAGAAGAAACGCATCTTCCTCACACATTTGTGTCAGCAAAACTTGTTCAAATTTCATAAATAATATAAGAACCTTCCAGAGCCTTAAACATCTATCATTGTTGGTCATTAGAGTGCAGTCAAACATCAATATTGGATGGAGCTGTGCTAAAAGGTTCACCCCATCATAACTTTCAAGCAAGAAAAATGCTTATATCTACAGTATAGATTCTGTGTGCATAGGCACTTATATATATGCTTTCAAAGTAGAATTTTCTATTTTTTTATTAGTATTTTTATTTTAACCCCTTTCCCAGGCTCACCAGCTCGCCCACATGCAAGCCCAAGCAAGCAACGGGTCTCCAGGGGTGACTTCACCCAACAATCATGCCAATGAGGAAGAGGAAGAAGAAGAAGACGACTATGATTATGATTATGAGTCTCTATCAGATGGTAATGAGACCCGCATTGTGGTGTGTGTGATTGGAAACGTCTAAAATTCAACTGAAGTGTGCGACTTATCAGATTTCTACATCTTTTCAGACTTAACTAGTGCACGACTTACTCGTAGATTCTCGTGTTGTAAGCTTTAAATCGGTTTCTGTTCACTAGGTTTTTCTGTTTCTCTTCTTTTTAACACTTAAGTCTCATTTTATTTTGACACCCTGTTCTTACTCCCTCACCCTTCCTATTTTATCTTGCTTGTTTTCCACTTAGCTGATGGCCTCGCTGCCTCTACTGCCTCGTATGGTCTTGAAGGTAAATGCGCACCTATGATGTGCCTTTCTAAGTATTTCCTTCTGCTTTTTTTTCCTTTTCTTTTACAGATTCATGCTGTTCTTCAAAAATTAAACCACTGAAATTTCCCTTATTACTGTTTACCAATTGCTACAAAACATACTATATTCTGTTGGGTTTTAAGACAATGTTATGATTGTTGGTGCAAATTTACAGCACTGTGCAAAAGTCTTCAGCGACCCCTCTTTTTAAAAAATATTTTGCTTCCAGGACCCAGATTTTCTTTTAATTTGTTAAAGTAATCTTGAGCAATAGTTCTCAGGCTTTCCAGAGTTTTTCTTTGGAAAGCCATTCTTAAGGTTAACAGGGACAAAAAACTCAGATATGCCAGTGGAATCCATATTTTAAATTTCTGGTTCAACTTATCGTCAGCAGATTTAGAGGAGAGGAAAGTACCACAATGAGTGACTATAGCCGTTGTACAACACAGTGGAGTCTCGGTCATGGTTTATGGTTGCATTTCAGCCAGTGGTGTGCTGGAGATCTTCCAAAACTGGATGAAATTATGAACACAGAAAAATATTGTCAGATTCTGATCCACCATGTAATTTCATCTTGAGTGTCTGATCGGCAGCGTCTTCATTTTTCAGCATGATAATGATCCCAAACACACTGCCTGTGCAGTAAAAGCTGGCCTAGATAGAAAAACACACAGTGGAACACCAACAGTCATGGATTGGTCTCCCCAGAGTTTACACCTCAACATGTGTGGGAGCAGTGTGGGATCATTTTGACAGAGAACATAACAAAAGGCAGAAACACCAAAGAAAAGCTTTGAATTTCCTTCAAGAAGCCTGGAGAACTATTCCTGAAAAGTACTTAGTATTTGGTATGACCACCTCTAACTTTCAAGTTTATTAGAACTGTACAAACTACATTTGTGTCTTATATAGCGTATTTCTATTTCTATTTGCATGTTTAAAAAAATCACCCTTTTTCTCCCTAGCAAAATATAAAGAAATGATGGGTGGCTCGACACTTTTGCACTGCACTTTAGCTGCTGATCTCGTCTATTGCGGCCGAATAACTAGACACAAGGGTTGGAAAGCATTGGTATGAAACATGCGCTGCTGTGCTGCATCGCTGCTTTGGACTTACTCCTATATTTTCCTGCATTCCTGTTGTAGCTGCTAGCTTTCTTCAGATAGTGCTGTAGTGTAACCATCTTCCATGGTAACAAGCATTTCAAAATTTCACAGTTTCATAATATCTGGAACCCAGGAAAAGAAATACTCCATCCAGTTCATTTGATATCAAAGAGTTGTTTGACAGAAACGAGGAAGAATAATGTGGTAGTAGTGTCAGCCTGAGCGATCAGGCAAAACATTCTGCCTCAGGCACCACTGACAAATAAGGGCAGCCATCTGTAGCACAGATATTCACTGTTCACTCGGGTACTACTCAGGTCCTGCTTTAGCGTTATTTTAATTCATAATATTGTGAGGGTGCCACCTGATTATTTGAATCAGTTGTAGATTGCTAACAAAGGATGATTAGTGAGTGATCAGGAGTGTTTGTTATGATGTAGACTTGTTTTTATTGCTCTTATGTGATTTCGGTAGCATCCCAACCTCCCAGCTTGCCTCCATACTTACGCCATGTTTCCCTGGAAGCAATATCAATATGCAGCCTGTGACTAGATACTGTTTACTGCAGTACACAGAATTTTTTTTCCTCAGTTGTATAGATGCAGTGCTTGAACGGGACAGCATGTTAAAAAGAGAAAAACGTATTTTTTATATGTGATCAAACAATATACGGTCAACATTATGTCTCTTTCTCCCACAAACGCATCACCTCCCTTCCTCCATCCCTCCGTACTGTATTTGTCCATGACCTCGCCAGTGGCTGGGCAGGCTCATCAGGGAAACAAAACAAAGCCATCTGGTTTCTCAGGCCCTGCGCTGCCCCTGCACTAAACAACAGACCAGGGGAAACTACCCTGTCCCAGTCCCAACACTGCTCGCTCCTAATTCCTCCACTATGCTCGTCTCTGTCACAGGAACTTACTGGTCATGGACCAATTAAAAAAAACAAAACCCATCTCTCTCATCTGAACTATTTAGATTGATTAAACCTTGCTTCTTAATACCTAGTGCCGCTGTTATGTAATATCAGAGGCTGGATGTTAAAATTGGCAAGTGAACAATTCCTGCCCCAGCCTGACGTCTTCATTTCACCATACACGTTTGGCACATCCGCTGGCTCCGCTAATACAAACACTTTTGAACTAAGCTGCCAACTTGCCACCCTCTCCCAATGACTAGTGGCTCCCCTCCAGTCACCGTCTGGTCCAGCTCACTTCTCTGGCTGCTGTCTATAGCTTAAATATTCAGTGTCAGCTCCTTCTGATAAACAGTTGTTTCTTTTTGTTCTTTTTCTAAAGAAGAAGATGTCAAGAATTGAACAAGTTGTCTGTGATAAAAAGCGTCTGCATTTTCAAGCTTGCTGTGGTTTTGGCTGCGATTAATGAGTAGGAGGAATGGGAAGAACTCCCCTGCTGTTGCTCCTGTTTACAGTTGAGAGACATCGCTTTAAATATTAGTAGGAAGGGGCCTTTGTGCGCTTTAGCTTCGGTGCTCCTGAACCGTGCGAGTAGTCAGCAGAGATTTACGAGGTGACGGGTTTCAGCTAAAACCAAAAATTCTTCTTTTAATTGTTCCCAGCTGTGAAGCGGGTCAGTGTGGACAGTCAGTCGTCAGTATGATATAAATGCTTTTATTAAGTTTTTAATGCGAGTGACCAGAATGACTCGAAACAGGTAAATCTAGCGGCCACTCTGTTCTCTGAGAAAACAGAAAAATCCTCATTTAAGTCACTTTTGTTTTTACAAGCAGTAGATTCCCAGATGCTAAATATTCTTCTTCCCTTCTTCCCTTGCACGCTATGTCTTATTGGTGATTTAACGTACACTATATCAGGAGCAGCTCCAGTGCACAAATGTTATTTATGGATCTTTGACAGGCCAGTTTCTGCCTTAAATATACTTGCCTGCTTTGACCGATGAAAAATATGAATCGGGGATGGTGCATTTAGTATACTTTGATTATCAGAGTCCATATTGCAAGCATTAGCACAGATTTTGCTTTCTTGATTGACAGGTATAAGGCTCGCTAATTTTGGTGGCTGCATGTTGCCGTACAGTCAGCTCGGTGTAAAGTTCAGGTGTCACTAAAACCCGTTGTTTTGTTTTTTTTGCCTATCCTCTTCTGTATAGATAATATACTCGATGACAAGCCAGAAGGCAAGAGTTCGGCTGAGAAAGAAGAGCAACCTGCTGATGAAATACCCAAAAGGATGAAGAAAGCTGATAGCACTACACAGAGCAAAGGAAAGGTAGAGATATAAATGTACCTAATCTCAAGGAAAGTCACCCTTCGTCCTGCTTCCTTTAAAATGAATTCTTATAAGATTGATTATGTCAGATTACTGAAAAAGAAAGACGTGTTAGGTTCAGAGTGTGGTTCAGCCTCTGATTCAGCGCTAAATTTATATGCTTATATAGTGAATTGCTAGCAGTGCTCTCCATGTCCCGTGTGTGTCTGCACCTGTAGGTGTTCGACATGGAGCTCGGCGAGGAGTTCTACCTTCCCCAGAATAAGAAGGAGAGTCGACAGATCGCCCAGGAGCTGTCTGACCTTGTCATCTACTGCCAGGCTGTGAAATTCCCTGGTAGGGATCGCTCCGTCTCTTTGCCAAACAGATCTCCCTGTTCCCTTGAATTTCATTAGAACAGACTTTTCTTTATCTTTACTATATATGCCGTCTCCTTTTTTCCACCCATATTCTGCTTTCACCTCTCTCCTTTTAATTTTTAAATGCTGTCTATTTCATTTCTCTTTTTTTCTGGATCTTGTCCCACCCTAATCCACTCCCATGTTATATTTAAGAGGTCAAACCTTTCCCCGTGTTTTCAGATTTTTTTTTCTCTTTGCAAGACATCCAATATCCCTGTGTTACACTCCATTCCTATCCCACACAGGACACCCACTAAGATGATGAATCATCTTCCTCCCATGGAAAAGATACAGTTACTTAGTTTTGCTGTTATTCCCTGAACGGCACAGCAACATAAGTTGTTTTACGCCGGACAGTTTTGCGGATGTCCTGGTGGATGAGTGCAGTTCAAATTCGAACCCAGGGTCTTCGTCGTGTCATGTCACCCTTGTAACTCTCATGCACGTTCATTGCCTTGCTATGAGTAGAAAGTGAGAAATGCTTGAGTTGGCTTCAAATTTCTTTTTCTTTCCTTTTTTAAAAAAATGTGCTTATAAAACGTCTCTTATCTCGCCCGTTTACGGGAATCTGCCCTGATTGCATGCTTGCATTTATCTCGAAAAGATTTCTCTTTGTCCCTTAAACATCAACCTCTTATCGCCTCTTCCCTCGAGCGTCCTCTTCTGTTTGTCTCCTCTTTTCTTTAACTGACATCTGCCCTTATAAACTTGCCTGTGTTTCCACTGGTATTCTGTTTGTTTACCGTTTCCAGGGACCCGAGATATGAGAAAGAGGAAGTAGGGCAAGTGGTCCAATTCAGACAGGCAGCAGACTGGTTGCAGCTTTGTGTAGTCGGGAGTGATTTTTAGATGAACGTGCCACTTATATACAAGTGTCTGAATCAATTTAAAAACACTCACCATTCATAAAATGAAAAGGGCATTTCTCATCTGAAGTATTTTCAGAAGGGAGACTAGAGTACTGTTGCTAAATAAGAAGTAGGACAACATAATTTGCATGCTATTCCTCTCCATTGATAGATGATTAATTTCATGGCCTTAATGGCAAACAACTTTTGAGTTGCTTTACAGAACATGAAGCCCAAAATATAGATCATAAAACACCTTTTTATAGCAGATGTAAGTTTTCAAATTAAATTCCCTTCAAGTGAATGCTGAAAGAAAATGGCTCTGATATGTTTTGGTTTTTTCAAGCAAATTACGATTAAGAAGAGACTCTTGGGATACTTGTGGTGTCTCTAGTCTGTCTGCCTTTCATTAATGACTCTTCTCTTCTGTCTGCTTCCTCTGTGTGGGAACCCAGGCCTTTCTACTTTGTCTCCAGCTGGCTCTAGCAGGGGAAAGGACCGAGGCAAGAGCAGGAAGTCCATATTTGGCACGGCTCCTTCTCGCAGCAGCGCAACGGGGGAGGTCACGACCCAGAGCCGCACCCCTGGGAAAGGTGAGCCTGGTCCGAGGAACTCGGCGTTAGCAGAGGTTTATGTGTGCGGGTGCATATGGGAAACATGAAACACGATGTAAAACTGCCAAACCAAGTTTTTAGTTAATGCTGTTTTATCCTAACTTAAATCATGTAGGACCCACATCACTTAATGGAGAAGTTTTCATGGCCTTTAAAAGTGTCTCTGTCCCTCAGGTGGTTCAGAGCGACTCAGCTGGGAGGAGCAGCAAACGTCTCCTGTCCTCAACCCCTCCACCTCACTCAGCGCCATCATCCGCACACCAAAGTGTTACCACATCTCCTCCGTCAACGAGAACGCCGCCAAGCGCCTGTGTCGCCGTTACTCTCAAAAGCTCATCCAGCACACAGAGTGCCAGCTGCTCAGAACCTACCCGGCGGCCACCAGGATCGACTCAACCAACCCCAACCCTCTGCTTTTCTGGCAGCATGGCATCCAGCTGGTGGCACTCAATTATCAGACTGATGGTGAGCGTATGTCTGTATGAAGGGACATTCACTTCTGACAAACAGCACTTCTTCAGAATTTAATATAACACTGTGTTAGCCAGAGGATGATAAAGAAGAAATGACAGTTTTATCATTTTATTGCAGCCCTTTTCTTTTCTTTTTTTACAGGTGTGAAAAAAAATAATTTCATATTAGGTTTGGTGAGACTTTTCGTGCATGCACTCACTTAAACGTGGACGTTTTGTTTAAAGGACAATCTCTTGTCTTCTACACCAGCAAATAGACAAGAACGATTTTAAATTGTCAAACAACTGACAGTATCCAAACGACGTAGCGCTCTTTATGACCTGTTTTAGAAAAACTTACTCCCTGTATCCTCCTCAGACCTGCCTATGCAGTTGAACACGGCGCTGTTTGAGGCCAACGGAGGATGTGGCTACGTACTGAAGCCGGCAGTGTTATGGGACCGTAGCTGTCCACTTTATCAGCAGTTCTGTCCGATGGAGCGGGATGTGGAGAAAATGAGCCCTGCTGTCTACTCCCTCACAGTGAGTTAGGAAGACGTACGCAGCAGAATGTCCTCTTCACCCTTCAGCCCTGAACTTTGCTCGACATTACATGCCACAGCTACGTGTTAGAGCTCAAACACCTGACATAGTCATATCCAACATTAAACAGTCTTGTCAGCTGCCTAGTACAAATGCAGACAGGTCTCGGTAGCAGGTAGTTGCCAGGTGAGCACACAGCAAGCGAGTGAGTGTCATGCCCACTCAGGTGGACCCACATCTGAAGCTACTGAAGCCTAAAGCCTACATGTGAGTTCAACTGAGGACCTGATAATGGCTGAATTTCCAATTTGCATTTTAAGTATTCATAAATATCCCATAAATATTTGAATATTTATTTAAAAATAATGGGAAATCCATATGAATGTGTTACATTCGTTTCAATCTTCATCTACTGTATATGGTGCAGTTTTTGAACTCTTGAAGCCTTTAAAACTTAAAAATCACCAACATACCTGCATCGTGGCAGTGCAGTAGAGTGCTCAATATATTAATAATATAATCAGTATAAATATGCTAAGATGCTTAAGAGTCTGCCACTGAAGTTATATTTTTTTAAAAAAAAAACTGTTAAATGACGTTAATATAAGTGCACATTTTGCTGGTATATCTTTACATACTGTTTGTGGGTCTCTCATACAGGTTTGTTATAACTAAAAAAAAAAAGGCTTAATCTTAATAATTGGTAGATTTTTATTTTATTGCTTTTAATTACAATAAAGTCAAAGTAATTTGTATATATATATCTGTTATCTCAAATGATATCATACACATTGAAATGTTTAGTTTGTGTGTGTGTATATTGGAGAAATAGGTAACTTTAAGAAAGGGTAAAAGAACATAAAATAAATTCTTATATTCTTGGGTCGTCTAATGTGGGGATTAACAGTCTTTAATGATATGACACCTCCACTTATCTTTTCTGCTCAGATTGTGTCCGGGCAGAACGTTTGTCCCAGTAACAGTGCCGGCAGCCCGTGCATCGAGCTGGATGTTCTGGGCATGCCCATCGACAGCTGCCACTTCCGTACCAAACCGATCCACCGCAACACCCTCAACCCCATGTGGAACGAGCACTTTCAGTTCACGGTGCATTTTGAAGAGATGTGTTTCCTGCGATTTGCCGTGGTGGAGAACAACAGTTCCCAGACCACAGCTCAGAGGACTCTCCCACTTAAAGCCCTCAAACCAGGTACAAATACCAGATAATGTACATCTGATAAAAGTTTGGCTCCAGGCTGTAGATGGGACTTTTATACACCAATAAAAATATGATGTAATCAGTCTATTTCAAACCACTAAAAGGTTTTTAAGACCGTTTAATTTTTTGTTTTTATGTGTTTGTGTTGTAGGTTACAGACATGTACAGTTGAGAACACAGCACAATGAGTCTCTTGAAGTCTCCAGCTTATTTATCTACAGCCACAGAACAGAGGAAGGTCCAACAGGGGGCGCTACTGCCTCATCTTTGGTAAGATTTATTCAGGTTTGCTGCTTTTAAGAAAAACTGTAGATCAGATTCAGCTTCTTCGTGTCACTGTAATTTTAAGAAACTTCTTTAAGGCGCACTAAATAATGCTTTGCAATCCAAATAAATTCAGAGAAAGTGGAGAAAGTAAGAGGGAACATCTGGCATTCAGTGTGTTTTTATAATGACCTGCTGCCTTACATTTCTCTGACTCCCTACACAGCTGTTCAGTTCTGAGGAGAAGCATGCGTCCCAGCAGCACAGGGTGACGGTGCACTGCGCTCCCGGTCCTGAACCCTTCACTGTTTTCTGTGTTACCGAGCAGACCACCACCAAGCAGCTGCTGGACATGGTCAGTGCTGTAGAATCTGTGGAACATTTATAAAGGCGGCAGTCATGGGAGTCACACACTTTTAAGCTTTATCTCTCTTCTCTACAGGTTGTGGGGTCAGGGGGAAACCCATCCGAATACTTTTTGTGTGAGGAGAAGGTTCCCCTGTTGAAGGAACGCAGCGAGGTGAAGCGCTGCCCACAGCACCGAGCTCTAGCACCTGAGGAGGAGGTGGTCAGGGTGGTGTCCAGCTGGAACACTGAGGAGGGATATGTGAGGAGACTGTGCCTCAAAACTAGAGAGGAGGTACACATGTTTAGTAGATGCAGTTAGAGTATTAAGCTGTTTCTCAAAAGCTTTTGTGAAGGCTATTTTGCAGACTCTGGCGCCCCCTTGTGGTCGTGTCATGCACTGTTTGACTGTTACGGTTGCTTTTAATTGCTGCAGAACTTGAATGAGAAAAACACGGTGGTGGAAGGAGAGGAGGAGGTGACCGTGGGAGGCAGAGAAGGAGCGGGAGGAGGTGGAGGAGGAGGAGGGGAGGATGACATGTTCTTTGTCCAGGTCCATGAAGTTTCCCCTGAACAGCCTCACACTGTCATCAAAGCTCCACGCTACAGCACGGCTCAGGATATCATACAGCAGGTGAGTCCAGGAAAAACAAACACATTATATAAACAAGCATGAGTCACAGCAGAAAGCACATCCTAATATTTTCATTGATATTTCTTAATTTTCTTCGTTTTTTGGCCAGACTCTGTCAAAGGCTAAGTATTCCTACAGTATCCTCTCTAACCCCAATCCATGCGACTACGTGTTGATGGAGGAAGTGACCAAGGACGTCGGCTCTAAGAAGTCCTCGTCCACCAAGCCTCTTCAGCGAGTGCTGCTGGATCACGAGTGTGTCTACCAAGCTCAGAGCCGCTGGCGGGGCGCGGGAAAGTTTATTCTTAAACTCAAAGAGCAGGTAGCTCTGAGCATGACGACCAATTTCTAGTCCTAGAGACTCTTTAGGTTTTTTTCTGTGTTTTATTTAATATTTATGTGTATTGTAGCAATACTTTTATAGAAATTTTTTGTTTTTTGCTTTCCTTTTGCACGTCCACAAAGGAGACAGTTTTATATGTGCAACTTTGCTCTCAGCCACCATCTTTCTAACATGCTGTTCTTTCTGGGGATGCAGCGATACATCGGGCGAACATCTATATTGGTGATAACAGCCTTGTTGTATCAGCCAATAGGATGACCAATATAACTCAAGTGATATTTATCTGCTGAGTTGCATCCATTTTTGTGCTGATTAATAGTGATGAAGAGCCGGAAGGCCAAATGGGTGTTAAAAACATCAGTATGAGTGTCGGCCCAGAGTTTGATAATCGCTGCATGCCTAGTTCCTGCTCAGTACGCTGTTGCTTGCTCACCAACGTATTTTAGCATGCTTAATTACTTATATGATTTAACCCATTCCTGTGACCCTTATTTCCAAAATCTTTCATATGCTGTGCTGTTTTGTGTTTGCTTTTGTGATTTCCTTTGTAGTGTTTTCCATCTGCTTTGTTACTAATGTGCTTATATAACTCTGTGCTCTGTACGTTTTAATGCTTTTAGCGTTTTATTTATTTGTCATCGTTTTGCGCTCGATTTTTTCTTGTTTTGTTTTTTTCTCGCTCTGACGGCCTGGAAATAATGTGTTTAAATCTGCCTTGCTAAATAAAGGTCTAATGCCTCTGTAAGCTCTATTTGTTTAAGTTTTTTCATCTTTTTTGAGACAAAATTTTATCTGAAGAAATAGAAAAAAGTAAAGGGGATCATGTACATTAAGAAAAAAATTAAATTGGTGTTTTCTCAGCTCTTATGAGTCTGCTCAGGCTCTACTGGCACATTTCCCATGCTGTAAATGCGTCTCTTTAACACGGATTCACTTCTGTTTCCAGGTGGTGAGGGAGGACAAAAAGAAAGTCATTTCCTTTGCCAGTGAGCTCAAGAAGCTGACTAGTCGCAGCCGCAGCATGACAACTGGCAGCGGAGTGGATGGCCCTGCCCAGAGTAAGGATGATAGAGCTGCATGCTGTGTGGCTCTGACAGAGCTCCAGGAGTGAGGCTCACACTCTGCCTGCCGTGTTTGCATGGAAAAGCAACAGAGGTACCGTATGTCATCTCTAACCTCTAACATTCGAGAAGTAGAACTCAGTGTGAGTGGGAAAAATTGCCACTATTTTTGAAAAGTACAAGCAGGGTTTGGATGGGATAGATTTAAAATTGTTGATGGATTATAGGTGTCATGTAAGTACAATGTAAAAACCAAACAGAAATATGGTAAATGTCAGGGTGATCGACCTTTCTTTTAAAGTGCCTTACACTCTTATTATTATTATAGTTTTTTTAAAGTCTCCCAATTGAGATTTTGGATGATACTTATTTTTTTATGTTTTAATCTTTCAAAAGTTTTATGGAAAATTAAAGTCATGATCATGATAATATTAATGATAATGATGATAATAATAATAATAATAATAATAATAATAATAATAATAAAAAACCCAGACTATTTATTAACTCCAAATCTGCTCCAGGCTGCAGGATCTTCTGACTGAAGTCTCCAAGGTGATCTGCAGAGTTTTTGTACAAAAAAAAGAAAAGTGAAAATGAATGGAAGCATATTCATTTTTTATCTAACTCCACCATTAAAACTCTAGGTGTAAGTGGCGTTTTTATCCTGTGTCGAGCTTCTTCTTGTACCTGAACCTGAACAAATTTAACGTGAAATTGGGGCTAATAAATGAATAAAAAATAAATAAAATCCCTGCAATAAATAGAAACATTACAGTGTATACACTCACTGGAAGTACTTCGTCTGCTGCACCAGACACTAGACTGGCTATTGTGTTATCATTATGAGGAAGATGAATGCCGTGGTAGCCTGTACCTGTCAGCTTTAGTCTCACAGAGGCATCATCAAAATGCAAAAGCCACTCATAACTGTGGCAGTCTGCATTGCAGTGATAGGTAATTACATTTCTGATAGGTTGATCACCTGTCATCATGTGATGACGTCACTGTTTCTGACAATGACGCCCAGTGTGTATTCTTGACATTTAACAAATGTCTGGAACTTTTTTCCCCCCTTCATAAAACAATTGCAGTGCCCTTTTGAAATCTTTTGTCATTCAGATCCTGTCTTCTTCTTCTTCTTCTTCTTCATCTTACCTACTTTTGCAGGCTTATTGCTGGATTCATTAGCAGTTTATCATCACAGCTAGGTTAGCAGATGTGTGTTAAAACAGCAGAAATGTGTATTTCATGACCCAAATGAGAGGATATGCATGAGAGAACTACAGAAACGTGATCAAATATTGCTCAACAGGGCAACACAGTCATTCTCCTTCATTTAGGATTGCGTTTTTAACGTCATTGCTGTTTTTTAATTGGGACTGAATCCTCTCATACTTCATTCTAAAAGTAGTAACAATACTCCCCTTGTAAGGACTTTGAAGTAAATTAATCCTAATTACAGACTATGCTACAAAGAAGGGTCATACAGTACAAGGCTAAGTGGCAATTGTCACCATTGGTCAGCTGTAGAAGAGGTGTTTAATCAGCACCCTCAATTGCGACTTTCAATTTAAAACAGATTAAAAAATGAGCCCTGAAGAGGCAAAACCATGTGACAAATGTGCAGGTTATGCACAATAATATGCTAACTGGAATGCACACGCAGAAAAAGATTTGTATTTGTGCTTGTGGTCATTTTTGCAGTTTACTTCAAAGTCTGTTGTTTTAAAACCCCATTACAGTCTAATATTGAAACGGCAGCCATTTTTCACATTTTTAACAGAAGATCACTTTGCGGTGTAGCAACAATTCATCGTGGTTGTGTTATTAACAAGTGTTGTGTCTTTCTTTAAACTCTTTTTTTTTTTTTACTAAATATTGAAAAAAAGAAACAGAAACATGAAAATATATCGTATTTCCTCTTCAGGGTACCTGTCTGCAGCTGCAGGTCTGAGGGCATGGGTGACAGAGGGCAGGGTGGGGGCTGGAAGGTTCCTACAGGCCTCCTCCAACTCTTTCAGAGGGGAGCTCCTATCTGTCCACCTTCCCACCTCTTCTCTGACCCCTTCAGCCTGGAAGCTTTACCTCCTCAGGAACTGGAAGACCCACAAATGAGTTCTAGACACAGAGAGACTTGCATCGATTACTTCTTAACTTGGAGAATTTCTCTTTTCACAAGGTGTTTTCAGTGATGGTCTCGTGCATTGTCGGGTTCTGAGATTCCCTCCTGTCAAAGGAGTCCAATCCTACCCTTTGTTAAATGAGCAAGTGAAGGACAGGATTCAGTCCAGGCTCTGTTACTGGGTTAGGTGACAGGTAATGAGCCCCTTTTGCTTGGGAGGAGATTGGCGAGCCCACCCGCTGTCATCCAAGAGCTGTGATGGTCGTGGGCTGGTAGCTCAGCTCCTCTTGGGGCAGCTGTTTTTATTGAAGTCCGCTGGGACATGAAATGGCAAACTGTCCCTCATATTTCAAATAAATAAGAGAGGAGAAAAAAGATTCCTGTGTCACATACAGAGAATAATTCTGGCTTTGATGGTTGCTAAATTGCCATTGGATTTATTGAAATAGTAAAACACAAACTATTTGGAGTATTTATTTTCCCTTTTCAAGGACGATTAAATCTCCACAAGTGACTACGCGCCTTGTGCACTAGCATAATTGTTTGAATAAATCTTTTGTACAGTATGTTTAAAACAAAGTAGTAAAATCCACACTTTGCTAGTAAATGTTAAAATGGACGAAGAGATGTAGGAGATTGTTGTTGCTTCCTCAGGTATGGGCTCATTTGGTTGAGGGCATTGTGAAGGAGGCTGACAAGCTGGCTTGTTTGGTTCTTTCCCTACTGTTCCAGTTTCACAGTACTGTAAGAGCACATTTTGGGGCAGTGCAGATGAGCAAAGCTCACAGAAAGACGCAGCAAATGTGAGGATAAAGAATCGGAGGCTTCTATTCTATTTAAATGTCGTAAAAATGGAAGCAGTTTATTGGACACTACCGTATTTGCCCTAAAAATGTCAATATATGAGGAGCTTTTTAAGGCAGTGTAGGCACACACTATTATATTCTGCAAATGCAAATGTGGAGCAACTTCTCACTGTTTTGGTAAAGTTGTCTTGTGTTGGTTTAAAATGTTGCAACACTGCCTCCAACATTTGATGATTTTGTGGCTGTATCTCTGAGGATGATCTGCTTTGCTATACAGAGTATCTTATTGCTCACATCATTGTGCACAAATATCAACCATATCTCACCTTGTCAGCCACACTGAGCAGTTTAAAAAGTTAAAAATGTATATATATGAATACATTACTATATATATATTTAAAATGTAATTTAAACATGGGGTATTGCATTTTAATAGTGTGAATACAATGCTATCACCAGAACTGTTTGTTAACCTTTTTTGTGCAACAGTAAGCTTTCTGAATATTTACATTGTTAAATGCAAAACTGGTGGAGCCCAAAACATAGTTAAAAATTTAGTCAGAGATTGTTCAAATATGGGCATTTCCTCTGTTGGACCTGATTGTAATTGAGTATTTCCTGCAAATTCCCACATCATTTTATTGGTGCAATGATGGTTATAGCGCTAAGATCCTTTGGAGAGCATTCCGGTCTTCTTCAAACAACGTTTTGCACTTTTTGTTTTCCTTTTGCTGTCGTCATCAATGTTTTTGTGTTACTGTCTAATTAGTGACAGCGACTTGATTGTTATGGTTAGAACTGCTTCTGTCTCGTTATGTCGTTGTATTTATTGCTTTTAATTTCAGCCCAGTCACAAATTTAGTTTTAAAGAAAGCACAAGTATATTTTGGGGGAGTTTTTTGTCAGACTTATAAGTATGTATTCGGTGTTCCCCACACAGAATTGAATGTTCGTAATGCAATTGATTGGTTTTTCTTTAATTTATTGGTCTGGACTTACTGTCCTTGATTTTAAGAGCAGCATCTTTATAGATATTTAATGTAAGTAATGACTAGATTTTTTTTCTTTCTTCTGCACATCTAAATCTACATTCAAAATTCATTTGGTGCCACTTTTCTCTCTTTTAATAAGCGACATTTCAATATTTTAGGATTAATAGTAACTTTTTATTTTACTTCCTCCCATTTGGTTAATGACGTTACCAAATATACATAAAAACAATAATAACATTAAGATGTAAAACGACATGATATATCTTGATTATTACCCAAAAAGGAGCCGTGACACAAAATCAAGTCCATCATCAAGACTCAAGAACACAGACCTGCTGTATTATGGTTATTTTATTTCTCCATTTAAAATTTTCACTCAGAAAAATCACTTTTGAGTCTCTTTATTGAAAGCTGTTTCAATTCATTCCTGCTAACTCAGTTTTAGGCTTATTATAAATCCTACTTTTATAAAAATGGAATAATTTTTTTTTACCAATATTCCAGAATACTAATAATTTAACAAACTAGAATTATTTGTTTAAAGAAGCTTAAAAACCTTTCAAAAATGCTTAATGCCAAGTAATGAGTTATAATTTTAGTGCAATAGTGAAGATCTGTTATTCTTCATCTTTTTAATACCTACCTACAAACAACTGACATGTTCCACTTTAATTCATACTTTCAACTTGTGACCGTCAATTAATGGGTTAAATTTGACCTGATTAATATTAATCACATGCATGGATTATGTTTTGTTGGGAGTAAGGGAGTAGGGTGGGACCTAAGGCTTATGATATTTAAGGTAGATGAGACTGTGATCCCAGAAACCACAACTCTATATCGGTGATAATTAAGCTGCAATCCTTTAATCCAGTCAGGCTTTTGTTACTCTAACTGTTTCTAATTTAAACTTCGGTTAAAAAAAAGCCATTACGCAAAGCAAAACCTAATCTTTCACGAAATGGTCATTACAACTACATGCCTGGATGATAGCGATATCAGCTCTAATAAGCGTGCGAAATCCACAGTGATTCCACACAGGAAGGGACACTTTCAGTTTTAAATCTGTGAGTTATAACACCACCACATCTTGTTTCCTTTTTTCCTCTAACCTCTAGACCTCGTTTCTGAATGTAACTGTTCTTAACCTGAGACAAATATGTGTTTGAAGTTATTTATTTGAATGTGAAGCCCTGGTTGGCATTTGTGTTGTTTATGCGTAAGTTCCTGTAAGTAGTTATTAGTGTTTGTTTATTTATTTCAGTATGTGAGAGGGTGAACTCTACTGCCCTGACTTTACTCAAACGTATTTAGATATGTAAAGAAATATTTTACTGTAAAATATTTAGTGTATTATTCATACTTATGGCATGTTATTCTGCAGTATGCAGCAGCATTTTATTTTCCATAACTGTGGACTAAATCTGACAATTTGAGACTTTATTTTACATTTTGGTGTATTCATTATATCCACGTGTATGCTGTCAAGCTATGTTTTGATTGTTAGCACTTTCCATAAGCGGTCCACTATACACTTTAACATCCGCTCTCTGTGTTATGCCATGACTGTCAAGTGAACATTTGTCTATTTACTTGAATCTTTAAATGGATGGTAATCGTTGGATTTTATTTTTTGTCATATGAATCACAATAAAAATGGGAAATACTTTGATCTCTTTCTTATGTCCAGAGGATGGCGTATCCAGGATTTCTAGAAACTGTTATGCATTTTGAGATTGATAAGACCACGTGGAAATTTTCCACTCGATTGTAGTCCATCTTCAGTGACCAGGGATGGACACATGTCCGGATCTTATTTATACAGAATTTTCTCGTTACATGGTAGAGATTTAGAGTTTCTAATCGGAGTTTGCAGAGGATGGTCCAAAAAATGAAAATATCCAATGAGCAGCAGTTCTTTAAGCAAAAATGTGTTTTTGATGCCAAAGGTTAGAAAAAAATGTGGCCGGACTGCTTGGAGTACCACTTATTGTAACTCTATGCAGAAGAGCATCTCTGAATGTTAGGGCAGCAGAAGACCACACTGGGTACTAGCTAACAACAGGAAACTGAGTACAGTTCACATAGGCTCAGTGAAAGTGAACAATAGAAGATTGAGAAAATGTTACCTGATGTAGTAAGTCTTAATTTCTGCTGTGACATTCAGATCAGAATTCGGAATAAACAAAGTGAAAGCATGGATCCATCCAATCTTGTATCAGTGGTTCAGCCTGCTGGTGGTGATGTAATGATGTGAGTGATATTTCCTAATATTCCCTTAGTAGGAATAATAACCTACCTGAGCATTGTTGCTGACCACATCCATCTTTTTATGACCCCAGTGTGCCCATCTGTCCGACTGTGATGCTATCGTGTCAATATGGACCAAGGTTTCCAGCACCTTGTTTAATCCATACCATGAAGAATTAAAGCAGATTTGATAGAAAACAGGGTTCAACCCAATAATGGCAAAGTGTACATAATAAAATGGCCTGTGAGAGTTTAAAGCCAGCTTCTTTGTAACCTGTCAGAGTCATAATATTTTGAGCATTTATAATGAAGCAAACATGATGACTCACTTTGTTTTTGGGATGAAATGTTCTGTCTCACAATGTTCCAGCTACTAATCAAATCTCTGGTGCCTGTGTCAGAGCTTAATGAGCCACGTTCAGCCTGTCTTCTCCAGTAAAACAGTGGCCTCCGGAATCTGTGACAATTTTAACAATCAATTTTGTTGAATCAGTGTTAGCTGCTCAGATGTGCCCTTCCTTCCAGAAACTGTTTAAAATATGACTCTGGTACACTCCACTAATTCCAGGTAATAAGGAGCACCCAGTTTCAAATATCACCACCCGTACTGCACCCTCTGTTGATTTCCTTAATGCAAAATTATGTGGTCATCCAATTAAAGGTGAAAGTTTTAAACCCCGGTAATTCTGGAGCTTAATGATCCCAGTCTTTCAAGACTTCAAATAAAACTGTATGCGGTTCACAATTAAAAAGTTTCCTCCAACCTTATTGTGAGCAACTTTGATAAAGGAGAGGGCTTCATGTGCAAAGTTAAGTAGATTTCCTATGGTAGTGTGGAATTATAATTAAAAGGAATCTCTTCTTTCAGTATCTTCTGATCAATATCGGTTTAAATGAAATTTAATTAACTATTAATGGCGCAGAAGAAGTAGACTTTTTTTTTTGTTCATGAAATTAAAGCTTTGGTTTTACATTTTTGGCAATATGTGCCTTCTTGCAAGAGAAGATCAATAAGAGAAAGGCATGAAGGCTGGAAACTGCATTCATGAACTTCAGTAATTAGCATTTTTTTTTTAAATTCATTTATAAAATATGTAAAATTGACAAGTTTGGGACAGAGCTGTAACTTTTTTTTTTTTACTGCTGCTAAGCAGGAAGGAGGCATATCTGTCTTTTTTCATATTTATTAGACAGGTGTTTAAGTGATATTGATCTTGTTTAAGCAAGAATAAAATTAACTCTTATTTTATGTCCTTTTTTCAAGGGGTCATTTTAAATAAAATCATTAAAAAACTCTTTAAAGTATGTTAAAGTTGCCGTATAATCATCTTTCCTCACTATAAGGTTCTTGTGAGTTTGCATCTACCTCTGAGCCCCAAATCTCCACCATGACCTCGTTAACTGTCCCTCGGTGTGACAGCTTTAGCCAAGCTTAAAATTAACTCTGTTTCATTTGGCTTGATTCTCCTGCTTTCTTAATGTTGTGGAGATGCTGTGCTTAGCTTGTAGGTGCATCTTCAAATGGGAACTGCTGCTCTTAAGACCTAACCAACGGTTACTATCACCATAATGTCCTTTTCACTAGCTTTCAAGCCAAAAATTAAAACAACTGCAGCAACAACTGCACTTCTTTGAAATATTTGAGTCTGGTTTCCAAATGCTCATAGTCTGTATACAAAGGATGGATGCAGACCCAATGCTGCCAACCAAAGCATTAGCTCTTTGGCTAATAAAATGCTAGAACGTATCGAATAAGCTGTACCACACAGTGGGATGTATTGTTTTTTAAAAGTTCCAATAAAAACATTCCAAAAAGCACCAACCCCATAAAATCAGGTAACAGGTATTCACTACAAGACAAGGGTGTAATTTTCATATCTCTAATTGGGAATTTAACATATCACTCTACAGGGGGTGAAGCTAGGCTGAAGCGCCTGTTGGCAAAAAGCAGAGGTTTTGACTTTACATGCACAGCTTCTACCTAATTTATTGAAAGATGCTGTTTTAGTGACTGTTCCGAATTTCGGTTATCCAAAAACCCTAAATGCTTCCAGGCCGGTTGCCCGTACAACAGCGGTGATGAAAATCCTTGTAAAATTAGTTAAGACGGAGCTTTTAAGGAAAACAGAGTATGTGCTTTAATCCTTATGCAGTTTGCTTAGAGAAGAGAAGAGTAGACAACGCCACTGTGAGCTTATTGAACCTAATTGTCAAAAATGTTAAAGTATTGTTGATTTTTATTTGGCCTTCAATACAATTAAATTCCATATTTTAATATGAAAATCTTGCGGATCTGAAACCTGTTTCATCAAGTCTGCTCCTTGAATGGCTCCAAGGAAACAAATATATGTCAAAGGTTTTCAAACCTGAGCACACTGGACCAACGGTGTGTTGCTGCCCGTCCTACTGGTACACTGCAGAAGGTGTAGTCCCTCCAAAGTCTTCACTTCACCTAAAATCAGCAGCTAGATAGTTAAATCTTGTTCCAACAGGACCATGATACCAAACACACTTAACTAATTTTGGAATGAATAAAGCAGGCTAACATTAATCTTCTGAAATAGCCTTCCCAAAGCCTCAACTCTATTGAAAATTTGCGGACTATACTTAAAAGCCGAGTCCGTGACAGGAAACCAACCAATTTAAAAAGAAGGGTGTTGAAGTTGAACCTTGGCTCCTGTTTTTCAGCCTTCAAGGTTGCAGCTTGGGGTTTAGCAGCATATCATCAAGTTAGCGAAACCACATTTCAATGGCTGGAATTTTATTTGGATAAAGTCTGCTAAGCAACTTTACAAGGATAAAAAGGCAAGTGTGAACAATACACGACTTCATGTGTTAATGAAACATGTCAGGCAAATTCAAGATGAGTTGCATCAGTAGTCGTAATACTGAATGAGTCACTCAGTTCCATACAGACACCAGTCGCTTAAAGGGCCATTAAAAAGTTCACGCACCTTTACCTCTGCTATCAAAGTAGAAATATAAGTCCTCTCAGTCTAGGTCCAGTTTTCTAAAGGTGTTGCAGCTCTGAAATCAGGTCAGTTTCAGTGGAGAAGGTACAAAAAAGTGACATTTAATAAGTAATCCATATAACCAATTAAACGCCAATGAATTTGTATGTTTTTGCTTCAAATATAGTTCCATGACTTCTCTGAATGTAAATAAAATAAATTAAGTTCTACTAGCTGATATGTGAGGAATCTTCCATCACAGACAACAGAGTAGCAAATCATGTAATTAGATTTCTATTAATTGACCTGGAGCATCCCTGTTAGTTCCACAACTAATGAACAGAAATCATGTCTGAATGTTTCAGTGATCTTGGCAATATGGAACGAGCGCAGTGGCGTAGCGTTCAGTCAGAGTTTGGTCATGGGTATGTGAAGGCTGTTCCACGGCCCCATCCATAACTCCTCCTCGTCCGACTGCGTTCTGTCACTCGGGCACTCCAGCGGCTCTCTGATGACGAGTCCGTCTGTGTCGTCGTTACTGCCGTCTACCTTGGACTCTCTCTCGCCTTCTTCCGACTCGTTTCTCTCCGCTGTGCTCTGGGGCTGCTCCGTGCCTTCCTGTGCCGCTTTGAGCAGGTTCGATTTCGACGCCGCGCATTCCGGGCCTGCGTTGCTGGTGCTGGTTGACCCTAAAGAAACGCTGGATTGTCGCGTGTTGAACACATTCAGCGTTTTGCTGTCCGGGTTGGAGAAAGAGGACGTGGTTGTCGTGGTGGCAACCGTTCCCGAGCTCTGGAAGGTGCGGAGTGTGTTGCACCCGCCGTCCGGCGTCGTTCTGAAGCTGTTCAGGGGAACTCTTTCTTCCAGTGTGGCAGCCATTTTGTCTAGTTTTTTAAAGTGCTTTGCCAGCCTTGAGCTGAAGATAGGAGAGGGGAGTTTGAGATTGTTATTCGTAGTAGTGGTTTGCGTGGGCCCTGTGGTGTTTACTGAGCGTCGGGTGCGGATGATGGAGCCATTCTGGGCCACATAGATGCTCCCGTTAACGTTGACTTGGCTGTTGTGGGTGGAGGACAAGCGCCCACGTTGGGTTTCTGGCGCGCTTTCCTCACCCGTGGAGCTGGTCTCGTACTCTCGGTCAAACACCAACTTGACCCGACGTTTTCTGCTGCCCTGCTGAGAGAAACACATCAATAATGTGACTTTAAACTGCTGACCTTGGGAGTTTCATTGAGGCAAGAGAAATGAATCGTAAAAGTGATGATACAAAGCACAAAAATTGAACATCTGCTGTCTGCTGCAAAGTGCTTTTTCGATAATGCCTCAAAACTCCTTCGGTGAACTGTACTGAGTAGTTACCCTGATAATGTATTGTGGTGTGCACTGGGGAACTTCACACAGCTCACACATCTACTCACAAAAGGCCATCGAAAGTTTAAAACTGAAATTAAAGGCATTTTGGAGAATAATGCACTCCTTCTTCCTTCTCTCCCTAGCAGTGAGTGCCTCTGTGGTGTCGACATTGAACACATTTACCTTACATGCAAAAAGTCTCTGGTTTGAGATCAGGAGGAGATACAAACCCAGCCTCAGGGGGTGTCAAAAGCTAGTGTACTTCCTCTCCCAGTCCCCAAGCCTGGATAAATAGGAGGGCTTTCTCAGGAAGAACTGTACCAAATCAAGTCTGTTTACCCATCTGCTGTAGCAAACCCTTGGGAAATAAGTACTTTTAGTTGCACCAGCAGCTTTGCAAGGATGTATAAAAAGTTGACAGGGTGATGGCGTATCTCCATGATCTAATCTTTTTCAAACATAAAGACTGACTATGTTTGACCCACATAAGTATTCTTGATTTATTTTAAGCTTCATTTCCAAGGTTTGGTTAGATTTAGGCATACAAACTAGGATTAAAGCCCTTCACGACATTAAACAGCTTCCTTTGCTAGCATCAGAGACTTACCGGTAATGATATTAGCATCCATTTAACAAACAGTTATTCCCACAACTAACAGAGGTGTTACTACAAGTTGTAACAACCACTTGGGTCTCATTCCCAAGGTGTCAAAGCTGCTGGTGTCTTGCAGAGAAGCACAAGGTATCCAATTGCATCCCTGCTGTGATGCATTCGGTGGCAATACTGGGGCAAAACCGAGAGAGGTCCCACTCCCAACTCATTATGTACAGTATGGGCGCTTGTAAATGACGACCTTGTTTTAACTTAAATAGTTTACGATGTCTGAAAATAAGCAGGAGGTAAAAGCAACAGCAAGAACTATTCGGCGAGTGAAAATCAAGCAAAACAAAAAGTGCAAAGTACAAAGCTTCCAAACAGGACATGGCCCGCTGGCTGACAGAGACACTGTGATTTATTTATGCGTTGCTTTTTAAAAGAGGACAGTTATCTCTCAGCATCCAGTGCTACCGCTGCCAGTGCATCAAGGCAGCTACACCAAAGGACACCTTGTGTGTTTCTCTGTGACAGAAGCGGTATCTGACAGAACAGCATTGTGTGATGGGCTAGGAAGACGATGTGTTACAATATCAGCACAGTGGCTTTCTGGGTTAATACAGTCTTTTAGGAAGACATCCTAAGAAACGCTGTGTAAAATCTATAACTAATAATAAATGATTTGTGAACACTGATAGCATTTATATTTAGGTTACATTGCATTCAGAGTTCTCTCACAGCCGGAATTGGCCAAAGGACGAATTCCACAACCCTGATTCCAAAAAAGTTGTTACACTGTATCAAATGTAAATCAAAACAGAATGCAGTGATATCCAAATCTCATAAACCCATGTTTTATTCATAATAGAACACAGAAAATAAATTGAATTTAAAAAAAAAAAACGGTTTAAACTGAGACATAAATTAGCTCGCTTTGAATTTGATGGGAGCAACTCAAAAAAGTTGGAACGACAGCAACAAAAGCCTGGAAATGTAAGTGATTCAAAAAAGGAACAGCTAGATGAAAATCTTGTAACTGATTAGATTAAGTGGGACTGGATGGCCACATAATTGGGACTAAAGAGGACTATCACCATCCGGTTTGATATCAGTGCTCAGTTCAAAAACCTGCATCCTTGATGGTATGGGGGTGCATTAGTGCCCTGGCACCTTGCAGGTTAGAGCAACATATGTTCCCATCCACACAACTTTATTGCCAATTCAATTCAGTTCAGTATAATTTTGTTTATATAGCGCCAATTCACAACAACTATCGCCTCAAAGCGCTTTATATTGTAAGGTAACGGCGCTAATGCGGTAACAAGCTAACCACGCTAACGCATTAGCGCCGTGCAGCCCCACGCACGGGGCAATCCGTGTTAACTCGCTAACGGAGATTTGCCATTTTAACGAGATCAACGCTAACAGCACTAGTAAAGACTCAAAATATCAGAAAGAAACAATCACAATAACCCATGAGCACACACTAGGTGACAATAGGAAGGAAAATCTGAGATGGAGTTGTTTTTTTAAGGGAAGGCCTTACATATTTCAGCAAGACAATGCTAAACCGCATACTGCATCTATTACAAGAATATGGGTTTGTAAGAGTTGAGGTGCTGAACTTGCCTCCCTGCAATCCAGAGTTTTCCCCAACGGGGAAACATTTGGCACATAAAGGAAAACTATGACAAATAAGACCCTGGACTGTTGGGCATCTAGCTTCACGTATCAGACAAGAAATGTCCAGAAAATGCTCTCCTCTGACTAAAAAAAATTAAATAAAAAATAAATTCTTCACACAACAGCCCAACATTTATGGAACTGGGGTTGTATTTCAGTTGATATATGTATTTATAGGGAAATAAGGCTATCTACACACCAGGCTGAAGACATACCAAACCTTCTCTGGTCAGAAGACCCAACATTTCCATGTCATTTGTAAGATTTTCATTTAATTGCTGTTAAAATAAACGTTTTTTAATTTTAAAGTGAGAAAATGAGCAACAATGAAAAAAACACTTTGACTCACTGCAAATACAAAGACATGTCAGCAGTGTGACTCAACAAATCAGCCTTTGGATCATCTAATCATGAGGTTTTTTGTGTGTTTTTTAAATGAAAGAAACTGAAATGAGGAAACGATTTTGGAAATATAGCACATGTTGGTCTTGGATGTAATCTTTTAGAACACAAAACTAAATTATTTAAATATAATATAGTAGGTCAGGGTCAACACTGCTACATGTTCACACACACATACACACCATGTAACCCTTAAAGATTTTTTTAAATTCTGTTTAACCTTCATTGTATAGAAGAAAGTACATGTTCTCCATTACAAAGAAAGCATCTTTTCTTCCTGCTGGTAAACGCTGCTGGAAGAGCTGACTGCTAGCAGAAGAATGAGCAAAGAAAGAGAAATGACTAATGAAAAAAAGCTTGAGTAAACCTTAAGTGCAACAAAGAGAGGTCAGTAAATAATCTCTGAGCCGCAGCAGCAGGAGAGAAACAATCAGCTGGAAGTGGGAGCTTTCACAGTCGGAAAACGAGACAAGTCGGCTCAGGGGGAAAAAACTGTAGATGTAAAGCAGACAAGCACTTCACGAAGACGAGAGAAAGGCTGACTGGGGGGGAAAAAGGGGGATTAAAGTTACAAGCCAAAGAAAGAAAGAAAAAAAAAAGAGAGACAGTCAGAGAGGGCAGCAGAGGACACGCCGACACTTTAAATTACAGTGGATGTAAATCACGTCAAACAAGAAAACACACAAAAAAGAGAGAGATTAAAGTTATAAATTCCACTCAGGTAATGACTTCACTCTCAATCCAAGCATTTTCACCCCAGACCTTACTGAGTGGCAAAGAATTTAATCTCGGCTCAGCTGACTCCCAAATCCCCCTCCTCTTCATCTTCAGGATCTTCGCCTTCTTCCCCATCGTGGTCGCTGCTTTTCTCCTCCTCCTCTTCGCTGTCCTCCATGATCGGTGACAAGTCGTCCGAGCTGTCCGTCGGGCCTGAGCTGATGTCAGACTGGGTGTGACTGGAAGCTTGCCTGCTCGTTGACGGCTTTCCCAATCCAGCACTTTTTACCTCTTCTTCTTCTTCAGATTCCTCGCTCTCTTCTTCACTCTCTGGCTCTGTTGCTTCACGTGAAGGCCGTCTGGAAGTTTTGGGCCTGGAACTAGAAACGGTTGAACGTGAATGTCTAGAACTTTCCGAGTCCCTGCTGCTGTTTCTATCAGTCTCTTTGCCGCTCCTGTCTCGCCGTCTGCTGCTGCTTTCCCTTCTAAAGCTCCCTCTACTGCTTCTGCTTTTATGACTCCTGCTGTTGCTGCTCACAGAACTATCACTAACGTTTCTTTTTGCCGGTTTTCTACTTATTTTTTTCCTCTCATCTTCCGTCTCAGACTCAGACCACTCTCCCTGCTCATCTTGGCTTTCCTCTTCCTTTCCGTTTCCTGAGTCGGACTCAGTTTTTTCTGTTTCTGTGTCATACTCGGCCTCGTCTGTTTCTGCCGGGACACGTAACCTGTGGCTGCTTGCGTCTGAGAAACTGAATTCCGACAGAGACTCTTTGCTGCCACTTCCTGTTTCCGAATCACTTTGAACACCGCCGCGAAATCTTTGTTCTTTTCTCCACCATCCCTCAACGGAGCTGTTTGGCTCTCCTAACTCCCACCTCCTCCCCTCCTCTCCTGTGGCTCCCTTAGACACTAAAGCAGAAACGCTCATATCTCCTATGGAGCCATACATCTTCCCTGTGTCCCAGCTTTCGCCGTTGCTCCACTGTCCACCTCCCACCCTGGCTGGTCCCTGGAGCCTTCTGGCTAGAGAGATAAGACTGAGGGCCCCGCTCAGCTTTTGTTCCATTGCTGGGGGTTTGCTTGCTTCAGTGGACATCTGGAAATAACTCCCATCTATGACCATGCTGCCATCCCGGCTGAAAGACTGGCCAGAGGACAACAGTCCAGGGAGCCGTCCCCTGTGCTCTGGCCTGATGCCTCCTCCTCCTCCTCCTCCAACTGCATTGTTTGAGCCGCCACCTCTGTTGCTTCTCCCCCATGTTTCTACTTCTTCTCTTCCTCCCCTCTCCCTCCTTATTTCTACTGCTTCATCTCTGCCTACCCTTTTATTTTCCCTCTTCCCTGCTCCCCCATTCTCAAACCCAATTCTCACTCCTCCCACTTTTCCCTCCTCCACTTTTTCTCTTCCTCTGCCTCCCCCCTCTATCGGTCCAATTCTGGCTTTGTTCCACGGAGGGTGAATGGCAGGAGGCTGTCCAGACTTTTTCCCTGCAGAGGACAGCGTCGTACTCACTTGCATCAAAGCCTTCAACCTGGTAGCCGCGCTCGAGCTCTTAGGTTTAGTGTTAGCAGTTGTACTACCTTCTTGTTTTTTGTCAACCTCAGTTCTCATGTGTCCGTGGGTCTTTCTCGGGGCTGGAATAGGTTGAGCCTGAAGGTGGGAAGGGTGTGGAGCTAATTTGTCTCCTTGAACTTTTCTCCTCACCTGGTGCAATGATGACATTAGTCCAAAAACAAGTTAGATTACACTAACATTTGACCATAAAGACCACTACATACTAACTTTACAGCACGCTTTCAATATGAATAGTCACATAAAATGAACACATTCCATTATGTAGTACATTGTAACAAAAATAAAAAAGATGTACTGCAACCTTAAAAGGATAGCTGAACATTTAGGATTAACAGACAGATCCCAAATAGCATCCCCATTCAGGCCTAATCTGGGTTACTTTTCGCGCTCGCAAATATGGGCCAAACACACATTGCCATATGAGATGAGAAGAGCCTGAATTAGGGTTTCTTTTTAGGATAGTGCTGTACAGTGTTTTTCTTTCTAGCTAATTCCCCCAGTTTCAATCTTTCTGCTTTCAGTCACTGTAAATCTTGAGCCACCCTTCATTTCTGATGCGCTGATTTATTCCATGTGCAAACATATGCAGGAATACGGGGGATTCTAATGATCTTAGAAGTCAATATGTGGTATGAACACCTTTATTCTTCAGCCTGAACTCTCTTAGGCAAGCTTTATTATAACTTATTTCTTCAGGAATAGTTCTCCAGGCTGTGTCGAGGATATTTCAAAGCTCTTCTTTGGATGTTGGCTGCCCTTTGTTCTGTTCTCTGTCACAATGATCCCACACAGATTCTGTAATGTTAGGGTCCAGGCTCTAGGGAGGCCAGTCCATGACTTTTACTGCACTGGCAGAGTGTTTGGAATCTTTGTCATACAGAAAATTGAAGTTACTGCCAATCAGACATCCTTCCAAATGGTATTTCAATAGTGGATCTAAATCCGACTTTTCTGACTTTCTGTTTTGACAAGATCCCCAACACCAGCGGTCCCCAGCCTTTTTTTGCGCCACGGACCGGTTTAATGTCAGACAATATTTTCACGGACCGGCTTTTAAGGTGTGGCGGATAAATACACCCAAATAAAAAATACAACCAAGAGAAAAACTGTGGTATATTGTAAATATAATACTAAACGCAAATTCACCGTGTAATTGTGTAACTTTATTAGCAGCGTCCTCCTGAAATGCGCCAACAACATTGAGAGTAACATCTCCCCCTTAATGCTCTCTGGTCGCTATGGTAACACAAATATTTCTTTCAAAATAAGACACACAACTACAACGCGGGAAAAGACCCAGGGAAACCGAATTAACAATAAAACCCCTGAAAACCAAAAATTTCACACCCGAGCCTCGACTCTCGCGGCCTGGTACCAAACGACTCACGGACCCGTAACGGTCCCTGGCTCGGGGGTTGGGGACCACTGCCCAACAACACTGGCTGAAATGCACCCGCAACCCATGACAGAACCTCCACGGTGTTTTACAGATGACTGTAGACGCTTGCTGTTGTAGCTTTCTCCTCTCCTCCCTGGCTCCCTCTATCATCTAATTTTAGGGTCAAATAGCCAAAACTTTAACAAAATTTTCAAATTTGGATTCATCACTCCAAAAGTCCTGTTGCCACTAATTGTCAATCTAGTTCTAGGAAAATTTACTTCAAGCTTTTCTCCCAATTTTCTTACATAATAATGGCTTCTTGACAGGCACCGTTCCCTTGAGACATTTTAGCTCTTTGGGAATCACACTGTTGGTGCAAAATGACTAGTTTATGCCTACAAAACTGGGTAATTTGGGCATTTTTGGCAGAGGAAACCAAAGAAAACAATTTGATGGTAACAAAGAAGCTAAATATGCTAAATATGCTATTTAAAACGAGCTTGTTGCTAAGTTCTGCGTGGACACTACACCAGTTCATCCCTTGAGTTAGGTGTATTATTTATGCTCGAATGATTTATAGGTCGGTGTTAAAAAACTTTTACTCTGAAAATCATCAGATACAAACACTGGACTGAACATGAGTAAAAAAGCAGCCAATGTCCAAAGATTATCTAAGTATTGCAGTACTGCACTTTAGCACACTAGTGTATAGCATTTCTCAAAGTGTTGAACTATTCCTTTAACCAATTCTCTACAGTTACACCAACTAACTGTGCAACTGTAGGTTCATTATTCTCTGGTTTTTGAGAATATCGTGAAAATATTACGGACTCTGTTACCAGCCTGTATAATCTGCTCTCCAGCGTTTCCCTTTGTATTCTAATTTTATATTTTCCTGCATTTACCTCTCCATCAGACTCCTGTGGGCTGTAGTAGTAGCTGCCGTCATCGTCAACAACGACTTCTCCATATTCATCATAGAGGCCAGAGGGCGAGATCAGCTTCCTGCGGCTGCCGTACTGAGGAAGGTCGTACCTGGATAAAAAAAATCAGAGAGAGGGGGGAAAATACCAGGATGTTACACGTAAGCTACAATCAATAAGCACATATGCAGAGCAAGTTGAACCGATACTGAGTTTTAAGTTATTATTTGGAGTCTTCTTTTTTATTGTTAGCTATATTAATAAGCAAACAGAATCCACTGTGCAGCTTCAGCCAATCAGAAGTAAAGATAGGAGAGAAAGCTGCTTACAGACAAAACTGACGAACTTGGCTAGTGCTTATTCGCAGACACTTACAGCGATAACACATAGGGCCACACTGTGGTTCATGCCAATGATAAGCGGCGTCTAATGACTTTCCTAGGCAAAGCTGCCTTAATCACAAAAGGAGCATTTTGTTGCCAGGAGACATTTTGTTAGCAGAAAACACTGGAATCGATTTTCCCCCTTTTGTCTCTCTTTGTTGCCTGTTGCCGGGAGCGCTGCCTGACTCCATCGACCGAAAAAAACGTGTTGTGTATCACTACTTAGGCTCCGTGCCCTGCAGCAAGCAACTCGGGGAGCCAGTGGGTCAAAAAGCACATCTTTTCAAATGCCATTCTGAAAACAATATGTCCCAGTGTGATTAAAGTAACAAATGTGCTCCAAGTCCTTTGGCTTCATTTAGAGAGCTGTGCAGAAATGTTGCCCTGTGTAATCATTCTGCTTACAGTCAACCGGTGAGAAGTCGCCCTCCCATTACATTAAGTAGCAAAGTAATAAACAAATGGAAAAGGCACGTGGATGGCAGATGGGTGAGGGGGAGAGAAGAAGGAGGTAGAGGTGTTTTAAGAGATAAAAGGGAAAGAAGAAAGAATGAGTGAAAAATGGAGGGGGGTCAGAGGAGAAAGGCTGGGTAATACATAGAAAATGTCACATTTATAAGCCTAACAGTATGGCCCCTGAATGCTAAGGTAGTGTATCTTAACTGTTCTCTTTCACTCAATGATAGGATTTTAATTATTAAACTGCAGACTCAAACAGAAGTGTTCACACAGACATATTACTCAAGTCTCCTTTCATCTGACGAGTCTTTCCCCCTACTTTCCCCTCTGTCTTCAACTCTTCCCTTCCCTTCAATCGTTTCACCCTTTATCACTCCATCCCCCTGCCTCCTGTGGCCACTAGGGGGCAGTAGTCACATGAGTCAGAGAAATGTCTTCTGCAGCATCAAGATACCAACATCAGTCACTGCCAGCGCTCCATAGTATTTTTGTAGCTATGTGTCAGAACCTAAATGAACCAAACTGGGTCATTGGTGGATCTCCAAATGGTAAATGATGAGTCAGTGTGTGATCTCATTTGTACACAGGTAGTCCTGCAGGCTGTACATATTCACTAACTGAAAAAAAACAATGATAGTTGTCATCATATTTTGGACATGTTTGTTGAAATTTGTTGAGATCCATATTGATATGGAGGACTCAGTTTCTTAATAGCCAGTTAAAATGTATTTGGAACTGGGCTCTCCCTTACTAAAGGATTATGAAATCAATTTTTAATGCACAGAAGTGTTGGTTCTTCACTTAGTCCACACATCCATATAGTTGTAAGATGCTCCCGACCTTCTTACAACCACATGAAGCTAAAGCCTGCCAGACAATAGCAAGACATGGCATAGCCAATCACCACCTTTACAATGTGAAAAAGAATGAAGTATGTTAAAGGTTTGGTCTGAGTGGTAGTTGCAGAGATGTCTGTGGATTCTTGACCTTGGGTAGTCATTGACTGCAAAGAATTTTTAAATTAATAAAAACAATCCTTCAATTAAAACGATGTAATTTCATCCCAGAACTTACAAAAATGGCTGTAATTCTTAAGCAGTTAATTAAATACTTTCGATAGACCCCTTGAATTAAAGCTGAAAGTCTGCACTTTAATCACAACCTGATTACTTGATTTAACTTTAACCGATTGCCTGTATAGTATGGAGACTTAAATCTGTTCATGTAACTGTCAGTGGGTCTCTAAATGCTATAGTGTCAGAACGTAGGATGCTATAAACAAGTGTATAAAAGCTTTCCATGTACTTTACACTTGTGTTATGTTGCATATTTAATTTTTTCCAGGCTTGGTTCAAACTTGAAGGTATGTCAGAACTCTGTGAAGAGCATTAAAGAATTTAAAGGGTGATTTTTCTGCCATTGTATCTTCCCCTGACGAGGTCCATTTACTCTGACAGCATGGAAACATTATTGGGCTTGCTGCTTCTTTAGATTGGATGTAGAGATGGAAAGAAAACAGTTCCTACAATAAAGTAAATGGATCATGATTTAAAAATACAGAACTTTTCCATGAGATGAGGACAGTTCTGTTCTGCTCAAGATCTCAGTCAAACCGGGTAATTCACACCTAAACCACACTCGGTGGACAGACTAGATCACAATGTGAAAATGATTTTAGGGTTGAGCTGTCACTTTAATACAACATGCACCTAAAATAAGCTGGACATGACTTCAGCTAATCCATTTGTATTTTCTGCTCTCATTCAGCTAATCTTTCCACATTTTCTATTGTCCTCACATTTCTTTTTATGTGGGTGCCCTAACCGAGCTCCTATCAGCTCCACGGCAGTCACACTGCTCAACACCCACACCAATAACAGTTTTGGAAAAGCGAGATTTAATCCCTTATTGCTCTGTAGCATTTATGGATTGAGTATTTCACTCTTGACTAGAGGGCAACATGAATTTGGCTCAGTTTGTTGTTTTTGTTGTTTTCCTTTTTTTCAAAACATTAGACCTGTGCAACAAATGGTTCCAGTTTATATTCTGCATCTGTGTAAATCCAATCAGAATCATGCCAGCAGCAGATGGCTACATTCCCACATGCAGAGAAAATCCCATTTTGGCCTGATATTTTCAAGAAAGTTCAAAGCAAAGGTCAAAAGGTTGCCAACCAGGCTTTTGGAAGTGTATACTGTAAAAAAAAAAAAAAAAAAAGGATTTTGTGGAAAAACAAAAATCAGGAATGAGAAATGTTATCCAAAGCCTGAGAACTGGTTCGGTATTTGCTGGCGCGGACTGTTTACGCCTTTTATTTGCAAGTGAACGAAACAAAGTGATTAGATCTCAGTCCCACAGGGTCACAAAGTCTGATTTTCTGATCCAGTGTGCGTACAGAGTCAGACACGAGTTTGTGGATGTTGCTCTAAGCCACCAGCATCTGGCCTATTGTCTGCTTCCACGGCTGGCTGCCTGATTAGCTGCTACAGTATTGCAAAGCTAGGCAGAGAGAATTAGCTGTATGTGTGTACGCGTATGCTATGCACGTGTGTGCAAGAACGAGCAAGAGAGCATCTGAGTGATTGTAAGTGCGAGTGAATGAACGTGCTTGCCGTAAGAGAATTTGTGTGTGTGTGTGTGTTTTTCCACTGTGCGTTTATGAGTGTGCGTAGGTGGGTGTAGAAAATCAAGTTCTCTGGAGTCTGCAGCTAAAATTATAAAAATTACACAATGCATCACAGATGGCAAGCTGTGTGTGTGAATAACACACACACACAAAGATACAGGAGGGATGGATTTTGGGGAGTCTTCATGAGGCTTGCTCATGAACACTTTGACCTAAAGTGTGCGTTTTTTATATACTGTGTTCTTTTTACCTTCAAGGAACCCAAAACACACACTGAAGAAAATCACTTTTCTAAAATCTCCTGACTTCCTGTAGTTTGAAGGATACAGGAGCGGCGTAGTATGAGGCAGGTCGCCGGTGTCAACATTTCACAGTAGCCAACACACTGTGTGACTGATGCAATCAGCTTGATGTCAAAGCCGTTGCCACGTGGCTGACATGACACTCAGCTGGATAAAGCGAACACAGTGAGGTCCAGACTCACGCAGGAGGAAATATGTTGTAAGGGACCCTTCCTATCAGTGCTAGCGGTCAAAGGTTGGAGATGGAACATAGCAGAGTTGGCCTGCATTCATTTCCTGGAGATTTTTTTCTCCACTGTGTACCACTGTTGGTAAATGCTGCAGTGCTCTGTAACACCACAAACAGTAAAGTGCCAGGTAAAGATAAGAGCTGAAAGAAATCCGCTGCTACAGTTCTGTTCACGCTGCTATGAATGACTGCTGATAAAACATGAGACCTACTGAATGTTTCTTTAATGAATTAAATGATGTATTTGCAAGTTCAACATTGAACTTGGTCGTTGAATTATGTTAGATTATTTCTGATTATATATCAACACAAAGCTTTTGTGAGAAACATGAACTCTTCAATAACTCCTTTTTGTTCGTAATTACGCCGTGCTACTTCGTGGGTCTTGTTACCGTTAATTTGTAGAGCACTGATTTAAGTTAATTCTGCAGTTAGTGAATGAACCTAGATATGCAGCTTTTAGAGGGTTTGTGGCAATTTCTGTTTGTAACCATTTAAAATACATCCAAGCAGTTATGTAACATTAAAAAAAGAAGAAGTTTAGACCAATATACAATACTTAAAAAAATTATTACACCTGTCATAAAAACAAGAAAAAGAAAGCATTTCATATCTTTCAAAAACATATTTAAATAAAAAAATTATTGAATTCATGGAACTAAAACGTTTTTTACACCCCAATTTGAACCGACAACCGGTCTAAAAGATTTGCACTTTACAGCATAGATAGCCACTATTAATTTACAACATTGTGCCAGTAGAGAGCAAACTGGGTTGTTCGTTCCAGAGACAATAAGCCACTGCTGCAAACACATCAAAAGCAAAATAAATTATTTTTTTGTAATACAATCTGTGACGCTAACACAAAGCTAGCAGCCAGACACCCCCAGACTCACAATGATGCATAAGCTGATTTTAACCCAAGCCCAACCAAAGAGCCAAAGCTTGATTTTCAACGGGTGAGAGAGGCAGAGATGAACATGACTGTAATGTCTCGTCACACTCCACACAGCAGAATCAGAGTAACCACAATATTTTTCTGTGATGTTATCTGAAGGCTGTTTTTCATCACCTCTGATATCGGATTTGTGGTAAACTTTAAATAGACTACTACTAAAAAAGATCTTCCATGTGTCCTTCTAATTAGATACAGAAAATATATAAGAAAATATATAAGATTAAAAACTAACTTCCTATAGTAAATACGTAAAATAAGTAACTTCTTTAAAACAAGTAAAAAGTAATGTGTAATAGATTACTTTTATGATTAACAACACTGCTTGATGACTGGTTGAGACATTTTGACACAACTGTCCAAAAATGCTAGAAATTTGAATTTTTTAAATTAATTTTAATTAATTTTGAGTGAGGTCAAGTTAATAATTTAAAATTTATTAAAAAACTGGCTTATATCCACCAAGATCTTCAAGGTCAACTTAATCAGTTAGTAGTCTAAAACTGAAAAAAAAAAAGTTTAAAACTTAGAAATTGTGATTCTTACAAGTGTGGCGTGTTAACACATAGAAAGTACTGTATAAAGATTTAAAACATCATGTAACATCTGACCTCTGACCTCTCCTTCTAGGTCATTACATTGATCTGAAGGTCAGTTATAATAATGCTATATAGAGCTATTTAAAACTATGTTTCTTACTGTCATTGTTTGTATTGACCACACATAGTCACTAGGGGTGCAACGATACACAAAATTCACGGTTCGGTTCGGTTCGATACTTTGGTGTCACGGTTCGATATTTTTTCGATACAAAAAATGTTCATGCTTTTTTAATTTGTCATTTATTAAAATTATAAATATATATTTTAACTCAAAAGTACAGTTTTTTAAATTTAATGTTGCTGAAACGACAAAGTAATAAAAACATAAATATCTCATGGAGAAATCCCTCATCTTTGGAAAAGAGAGTTTATTACAGAGAAATGGCTCTTTCCAAAATAAAAGCTATACTATACGCTTCTTCTGGGGTATACTCTCAGCAGCATATTAAACATATCAGGTCCCCATAAGGAGAATCATGTGCTAACGGCTGTCTAAATGACTCGGGTAAAGTTTGTAGCATGCGTGCTTGTTGTTTTTGTCTGCTTCCACTTGTCTTTGCACTAGGATGATGTCGGAGTAAATGTGCAGTCATATTCGTTGTGTTCCCACTAGTGCTGTCAGCGTTAATCTGAAATGACATTAATGCCACAACACGGCAAATCTCCGTTAACGAGCTACCGCGGATCGCCCCGTGCGTGGGGCTGGACAGCGTCAACACGTTAACGAGCAAACTGCGCTAACGCACTAGTTCCCACCCATGTAATTGAGCATTGCGTGGCACATCCGACATACTGTTTTACTTTTGTCCATGACGCGCTTACCTTCAGGGTCATACTTCACATGAAGACCAAAACAGTTCCAAAGGCCAGATCTGAATGAGGGTGGGGGAGGTTCAATTTGCCATGTTGCAACGAGCTAAGCTTCTGTCTTGCTAGCTTGCGCTGCGCTCAGTGGATCTGCGCTCGACAGTGCAGCCTAGGCGGAGTAGTCGAACGCAGATCCACTGAGCTCTCAACACAGACAGCATCGTCAGAAGAAAAGTTGATAAAATAAATTAAAAATTTTGTATTGTTCGATACACATGCGTACCGAACCGAAAGCACTGTATCGAACGGTTCAATATCGATACGAGTATCGTTGCACCCCTAATAGTCACATATGGGGAATGAGTTATAAGGATTCTTAACAACACATTACTTTGGACATGCACTCTTCTTCATTAAAATATTGTTAAGAGTAAGTGAACGAGCTGCCTAGTTAGGGATATACTTAAGTATAATATTATAAGTTATTCACGTCCAGTTATTTGCAAATCAATACCTATTATCAATTACCCACTGCTACATAATATTTGTGTAATCAAAGTAAAGATCTGCCATGCTACTCTCATCTGATTTTTGTGCGTAAAGACACTTAACCTTGATCATTAAAGCATAAAAAAGCACTGACCCAAAGGGATGAGCCAGTGTTATGTCTATACATAACAGACAACTTACCAAAGAACTGATTTTAAATCTTTAGGTTTGTAATTAGTAACAAAAACACACCGTTTGTTCAAATTTTTTGCACCGACAATGTGTTTCCCGAAGAGCTATTATTTGAAAACGTGGCATATTTTGGCAGTGTGCAGTGAATCCTTAAAAATTTTATGAAAATGTGAGACAAAAAAGAAATGGCAGGTCTAAAAAAAATATCTACAGCAGATGTGAGCAGTATCTTAAAGTTCTGTCCTTAATAAAAATGAAAAAACTCAGCAAAGACCTGGCACAGGACCTAAAAAATGCATCTGGCCCTTCAGTGAATCCATCTACTATTCACTGAAGCCTCATCAGAAATGGTCTCAGTGGAAGGGTGGCTGTCAAGAAGCCATTCTTAAGGAAGGGAAAGAACCAGAAAATGCTGAGCTATGCCAAATTACACAACAACTGGACTCAAAATCAGTGGCAATAGGTCTGATAAAGAGATGAATCCAATTTCTGGTTCAGTTCATCATCAACATGTTGATGATGGAGACTCTGTTATAGTTTAGAGCTGCATTTTGGCTAGTGGTGGGGATGTTTTCAAAACTGATAGAATTATAAATGCGGAAAATATCGTCAGATTTGGAGCCACCATCTGGAAAGCACTTGATTTTCCCAGCAAAATATAAAAATAAGAGATAGTTTAAGTCTTTTACACACAAACCTTTACTGTGTAACTAACTTGATTGATTTGTGTTTTTTTGTTGCTCTTTCCTCTTATCTTGTTCTGCATTTGTTTACTTGTGATTCCATTTATTTTACCCTCACTCACTAATATCAGCTATTGAAAGCGAAGTCGTACAGCACCGCCCTAAAACATGCAACATGCACACACATATTTGAATATTTATGTATTTTTTTCCCCTTTTATTGTTCAATGTCTTTTGTATGTCCTGTCTATTGTTGAAAAATAAAGCACGGAAAAGAAAGATGAGCTCTAAATAGCTTTTCTTTAGCTAACTGCATTATTTTAAATTTGATATTCTCAGGTTCATTGTTCCTGACTTTAGAGCTAATATGAACGTTTTCAAAGCCTGACAAAATTTACATGGAAAGAAAACACCAAAACGATAAAGGACGCGTGCAAAGACAAGCTGGGTATAACAAAGAAGTACAATTTGATGTGTGGCGACATACTAACCCGTGGTCATAGTTGTAATAATCCTGTGTGTAGTAGTCATGGCCAGGATCGATGCCAGATTCCATTGATAGTTCCTGTTAGATTGACAGATCTTTGTTAGAAGCTTCCCACACACACACACACACACACACACAAACGGATAATTTTATAGGACATGACTACACATACATACACACTCATAGTGATGACTTTGACTGCATTAAAACTTCCACAAACCCATACTCCAACAGACAGACGCCCGTAGGGATTAAATAAGTACTGAAACAAGAGAGAGACTGAGTACCTCAGGTCGGAGCAGAGAAGGTCGGAGAAGTTGTTGCGTCTACCAGAGGGACAGAAAAGTGGTGAATGGAAATAAAAAACAAACAAAATGGAAGTATTTCAGTGCTGTCCCTCAGAAATGTGTTCATCTATATTAGAAACATAAAATCGATAGTTGATGCCCCGCCATTCAGTTTCTCTAGAAAGCTCAGGATCCAATGTATGTATATGCTTTCATTTGATGTTATCTGTCAGTTTGTAGGAACATGGGAATGAGGTTTTATCAAGCAGCGGATATAACTTCTGAACTCAATTTAAGCTGAAATTGAGGTTGAAAATGCATGCACTGCACAAGTGACTGGATGACTCTTTATAGGACAGCAAGACCAATGACATGTATTTAACAATGGGGACGTGGCAGAAATGTCCAGGATGTCTAAAGAGCCAACTTTTTGGAATCTTAAAAGAGTCGGTAAAGTTTTTAAAAATATATTTAACTTCAAGATTTCCATGTGGCCTTTTTAAATTATAATTTATAAAGCCAGTTACATGCACTGTGTACTGTAAATGCTCTTTCTTCTTGAAAGCATCAAACAGAAAAAAAGATGGAAAGCAAACCAAGGCATAAATGTAAGTGAAAGCGTGCAGACATGCAACGACAGCATGCACACCCAAGACACCTACCTCATGTTGTCCATATCCACGCCTACAAGATCAAAGAGAGCAAAAGTGAGACCGCTAGCCTAATATTACCAAGAAAACACACTGCCTGGGCTATAGCTCTGTCTTAACATACATGTCAGTGCTTTGATGAGAATCTTTTCTTCCTGTAAAGGAAATGTTTAAATAATTTAAAAAAAATAGAAGGGGCTTACTGGAAATATTTCACAACGAGTGTAAATTAACCCAGCTTCCAGGTAGGAAGCAAGAAGATTCGATGCGTCTAAGTGATTGTATGGGATTTTGTGTACGTTGAGAAAAATGGATAATGGATGACGACTTTGTAAGAGAGAAAGAGAAACACAGCCAAATGAAATTGAAGCCATTGTGTCATCCACGTCTATTGTTGTTGTATCTTTGCAAATATTGTGATTAGAGATTTATGAATGCAATTTCACATCTCATTTGCAACTCATATGAACTCATTCTGCTGTTGAGAATACTGTTAATGGTGTATGTCAATATTAACCGAAGAAGTAATAAAATCATATTTCAGTAAATGTGTAAATTTCAACTAGTTTAGCAACTGAGTACATGGGTACTTATTCTCAAGATCAGCAAAGACTTGTGCATGGAAACACACAGGGAAGCATATACTGCAGGTGATACTGTGGTGGCCCATGCAGTGCTGTGAAAAAGTATCTCTCAGGTTTTGTCTCGCAAGTCCACAAAATATCACCTTAAAAGTCTTGGGCACTGTTGGGGAGTGACGGAATACATGTACCGGCATTACGTATTTAAAATACAAAATATGATACAGTTACCATTTTAAAAGGGGATAATTAGAATACAGTTACTTTGTTGAAATAAATGGATTACACGGCTGTCTTTTCCTGTTTCATAAGTTAGGATATCCCTTCTCTAATTTTGGTAAATCCACGCATTGCTGGAAACCCAAACAAAACACGAAATAAGAGGTTCTAACGTAAGCGTCCTGTTAATGTTGGTGCTGTCAGCTACACAATGGACCCGAGGCCAACACAACTGAGCCAGCAGTGCCCGGGCAGGAATGCATATCTTACTTGGAAATTCCGACACCACTTCTTATTTAAATAAGAAAGGAATTAGAGAAGTCTGAATGTTCAATGCAAAATCTATTTGCCAGCAAACAAGCTGCTCTCAGAGTCAAAAGACTCCACCTCCAACCAAAAGAAACATCTGGAAGTAAGTTCTATAAAAAACAAACAAACAAAATGTTAGCTTCCTGCAACTACCTTGTTTTAGTTGTGGTAGCTACCTGAGTTATGTGACACTTCGGTAACTTTGATGTACTATTTCTGTTTGATTTATTACTATTACTGAAGGCTACTACACCGAGCTAACATAGACTGCAGACTGTTAGACTTGATGGATAGCATTAACAACCTGCTAGGTGCAAATAATCATGTGCAGTTCTGAAAGCAGTCGTTGAACTAATCTCAGCCAGATGTAGGGAAGAGGTGAGCAACTAAAGAGGTAGATTAGCATTCACTTTGGGGTGCTGCACCACATGTGTTTCTTAGCTGTTTCCCTGTGCTAAGTTAAGCTAATTATCGACTAGCTCAACAATAGTGATATCCTTTTTTATATAACTTTTCATACTTCTTTTTTTGTATCCCTGCAATAACAAGTTCATATGATTTGGCAGAAAAAAATAAACACTCAGAATGTCAACAAACATGCAATTAATTTTACTGTATATCCGATTGAATCCATCCAGCAGCTAAGTTGATTATGTATGCGCAACAGCTTAATGATGTTTACAGTACTGTGAAATTAATACTTGTTGCTATGAGACAAAAAAAAATTAAAGACAGTATGACAAAGAGAGAGCAAGAAACACCAACTAAGAGAGAAGTAGATACATTGAAGGTAGCAGACACTTTAATAAGGGGAGGCAGGAAATGTGTTTAAAAAGGAGGGTAATAAGCAAAAAAAGAACAAATACAAAGAGAGAAATAAAGAAAAACAGCCAATAACCTGTCTGGTCTGTCTTAACTATGCTGCACAGACTGTACTGTCATGTGAAACAAAGGTAATGAGCTGGCAAAATGAAGACGTATCACACATCAACAAGCAGACTTTTGGAGGACACATCACATTCTCCTGTCTGCTCTTCAAGTGCAAACACACGCAGGCATCCACACAAATTGGTAAATCACTCGAGCATCTCATTAATTCATTTTAGAATTTCAGATGTGCCTCAAACACACACAGGTGCACGCTCCGAGGAGGAATCACAGTCTTCCACTGGGTATCAAAATACGAAGCTGAGGATGTCGGATGGGGCGGATTACCGCTGATGGGCGTATGAGCAGACAGGGTAAATGGGTGAGTGAATGGAAGGAGAGATGAAACGGATGGTTTGGGGTGATCTACGGGTTCAAAATGTAATGACCCTTTTCACAGTCACTGTATCTTAAAGTGTGTGTTTACTGTCTACGTTTGAGCTGCAATCAGAATATGCCTCCCACCATGTGTAGCATAATCTGTGTATGTCCGCGTATATTTCTGTGGAAGGATAAGTCTATTTTTCTTGCCCTTGTTGCTCTGACAGACACATTATTAGGTCCTCTCGAGACAAAAAGGCACAGACGGCTATCTGATCTCCACCGCGCACACAAACATACACACATTTGACATGATTGACTCTCGCTCTCCGTGTCCTCTCCACCTTGTCTCATAGCGTGTATGAGAAACAGGAGGGGAGAAATATTAGCTCTTAAAGAACAGACTATGACACCCAATAACAGCCTCTTCTTCCTTTCTCTTTCTTCTTAAGGCTTTATACTCAATTTTTCTGTTTCACCCTCTATTTCTGCCTTCTGCACCTCTTGCCACATTCCTTCCTCACCTATTTGTCCTTTCATTACAGTCACATGTTATGTAGAAAATACCAGGTGTGGATGAGAAAGCAGGAAAGTGCCCCGGTGAGTTGCAAATATGGTTGCGAGTTCAGGGCCATTACAGATATTGTCTTAAACAATTTTCCTATTTGCATTATACTTATTCAGCACTTTAAAAAAAAGCTCCAAGCTGCAGTGCCAAAGTCGTTACATACGTTTGATTTTATTATTTTGAGCCACAGCATCTTGTAAGGCCAACGTTTTGAAAAAAAAATAAAGCTGGTGAGGTAGTCCAAAATCTAAAAATGTAATGCCACTGGCTCAATTCCAGTGTAATTCCACAGAGCAAAACATCAAAACTACTTGAATTGCTAATCGGTGTTGAATATGTGAGCAGTGTTTTAGATGTCTGGAGCCGTGCTCAGTCGAGTTATTTTTATAATCAGAACAAAAACGGCTACGTTTTATTACATTTTAGACGACGCGATAATTCTTTATCAGGATCACAACGTGTGGCATCATCATGATGGTCAAACCTGAATGTAGTAGTTAACACATTTGCCTTACAGCTGGGAGAGCTCTGCTTCAAAATCAGATGGTGACACAAATGAAATGTGCTTCCAGTGTTGGTCTCAGGACCAGATAAATGGGATGGGATAAAGCTTCTTTTAGCTTCTCCCTTATTCACAAGAGGTGGATGGATCTGCATATTTGATTTGGTAGATTTTTACACCAGGCACAACCCAACTAGGAATTTGTGTCTGCTCCCAGTCTTAAATCGGAATCTTTCATATGTTAGGCGAACATGTTAACCATCATATTATTGAGCCACTGCTTCAGGATGCACATTCAGTGTACAGTCTGAGACAAATCAACACGCATATCCTTTGGAGGTCATCGTGGTTACTTCTTGGGAAATAAAGGAGCAGCTGAAAACACCTAACAACACTTTAGGTTTTTTTCTTGACGTATAGTCATGGATGAAAAATAGTTCCAAAATGAAGTCGTGTATAATACTACAACATCATTTAGAGTTACTTCTTAAATGTCACCTGGTCATGCTGTTAAAAACAACAACTTTCTTTTAGTACAGCAAAAGAAAGCTTCTGCTTCAGAACTGGTTTCGAATATCTATTAGAGCAGCGGTCCCCAACCCCCGGGCCTCGGACCGGTACCGGTCCGTGAGTCGTTTGGTACCGGGCCGCGAGAGTTGAGGCTCAGGTGTGAAAAGTATGGTTTTCAGGGTTTTTATCGGTTTTCAGCGTTATTTTGTTATCGTTTTTATCGTTAACTCGGTTTTCCTGGGTCTTTTCATGTGTGTTATGAATAAATCTTTTTTTCGGTACCGGTATTAGTTTTATTTTGTTGTATTTATCCGCGACACCTTAAAGGCCGGTCCGTGAAAATATTGTCGGGCATAAACCGGTCCGTGGCGCAAAAAAGGTTGGGGACTGCTGTATTAGAGTATGATTTTTAAAATAATATAAAAAAAAATCTTCAGTGGTGAGTCATACTTTTGGATCTGCCATTATCCTACTGAGCTAACACAGTCCTAAGTCTATGACACTAATATTGCGGAAAAAGATGGAATAATTGTAAGAGTCTGGAGTGTTAAATTCACCCTGCGACAAATGAAACAGACTTTAAACAAAACTCTAAATAGCTTAAAAGACTCCAGTAATACTAGTTTGAGTTTGTGAAAAAGGTGTCGTGTAGACATCACAACATTACATATTTATCAGGTTTGTTCTTTGCAATACTCTGGTCTATAATTCTCACTCGTCACTCTGAGTCAACCTCATATCTACATAGAATCAAAGTCAACACCTTCTTTTTCGAGATTCACTTAAAAAAGTTATGTAAGGTGGTTTCTCATGACTATGTTAAATAATTTTCTAAGAAATTAACTGTGTTTTACTTTAAAATGTTAATCTTAATGAAAAGCTAAAGATAACTAGCCAAAACTCACCCAAAAATGAGATCTCACTATTGTTGATTTCAAGAATTATCTTTGGGTGGGTTTACTCAACATATTAGTCTTTTTTTTTAAAAGTTGCTCGAATCATTACCCGAACATTGCTTGAAATACCTGTAAAACAGATTATTTCTTTTTGACTAATATCTGTTTCTGCTTCAATATTTGCCACATTTACAGTGCTCAGTTTTGACCATGGAGATGACTTTTTGGTTTCAACTGGGTACCTCCATTCTCAAATCTCAGGCTCTACATCTATATATGAGGATTTTCCACATCTTTGTTTTCTTTTCCCACAAGTTAATGTAGCAATGGAGTTTCTAAAAATCATCACTGAGTTTTACAAACTCCATTTCATTAGACCTAAGAAATAATGATTAGTAGTCACAAATAGAAAACCAGATGTCAGGGTCGGCAGAAGTGATAATGCAACATAGCAGTATTGATGATACACACACACACACACACACTACCATGGTAAATAATCTTGTAATGCTTTTGTAGAGTTACTGTTACAGAGTCTTACGCTTGTTATTTTTAAATTGGTAAAAGAAAACAATAATGGTAAACAAACTGAAATGAACATAACTGATAACATAATATTCCTTTCTTTTTAATGTGGCACTGCTATTTTGCAGTGACAACACAGCTGTGTGACAGCTTGAGTTTGGCTTACTCCAAGCAAAGTGCAAAACGAGGGATCACTTTAATGTAGCCCGACACACATTGTGTTAAAAACAATGAAGGTTTACACCGAAGCATTACTATTTCCTTTGTCATTTTCAGTGGCTATTTGCTGCTTCGGTGACACGGACACAGACCTGCGACTTTAAAATTACACCAGACTCTCAGCAGCTGTGTCTCGCACCTGAGTTTTCAGGTAAATTATACATAATTGCTGAAAACAATACACTTTCTTAAAGGTGTCTGTTCTCCGGCAAAAGCGCACAATACGAACTGAAAGGCTGCAAACAAAATGTGTCTGTGAGACAATGAAGATATGCTGTGTGTGCGTATGTGTAAAGACACGCAGCAGACTGAGGGTGAGAGCTAATCTTGACATAAAACATTTCCAGCCCAGTCAGCTGAAACAGTAGCTCTGCCTGCAACCCGTTTAATGCTGCTGTGTAGATGTGTGTGCGTGTGTGTGTGTGTGTACATATTCACACTCCTGATTATGCAAAGGCTCTTGTGTGAATGTGTGATTGGGCCTTTGTTTTGGATGCACACAGCCTTTTATTAAATCAAATCTTGACAGTACAACACTCATAGCGGAATTATGTGCTGTGTGCTAGGAAGAAAAACGCACTGCTTAGAAACAAAAATGATGACAAAAAACCCAAACAAAAAAAACAAAATTTGCAAACTCTATTGCGACAGTACAGCACGAATCCACAGGAGAAAAGAGTTTGACATCTCACATCGTAAATCCTCTCATAGTGCAGAAATACGAGCATCAGGGTTTGTGATTCCCTTTATGACAATGTGTGTTTTGGAAGACTTGTTGAAACTGTCAGTGACTTGTGAAATCTGCAGCTGACAAAGCCAAAAAACCCCAACAAAATTTGGTGTCACATCAGAAGAGTTGTAGACAGTCAGCACTTTGAGTTGCATCCATGTCTTTCAATCACTTGTGTTAACTGCACAAAAGTGCATCCCTTGTGAACAGAAGGGAATGACCAAGTATTTACAACGCACACTACTACACAGTTTTCAAACGATGCCACACAGCAGCATTTGGCATAAATTATTCAACTGATCTGTTTTTCTTGGCAACTTCTTCATGTGTGACTGCCCAGTTAGGTTTCACGATTCATTCTCCGAGAATGACTCACTCTTTCTTGCTTTAAAAAAAAGTCATACTTGATTTAAGTTTGACTAATTTCCCTTTCAAGATTATTTTCTTGGGCGGCGTTGCAATCGTATCATCATAGTCACGGCTAACCACATGCATTTGTCCTCCTGTATAACACATGGGAGCTTCCACTATGTATTAACAGCCACCTTTGGACTTGAGTTTCTTTTTGGGGTAGGAGGACAAAGTGGAAAGACATCTGGCAGTGGGGCTACTGATGAGCTTCGATGTTATTGATGTATCTAAAAAGATAAAAACCTCCTAGAGTTTTAGTTAAAGGCAGACATTGGTATCATGGCAACCCATGGTCATGACCTGAAGCCATATCTTTGAGTTTGGAGAACACAAACTTGAACTGAAAATGGCATTTTTTCCCTCCGCATGGTGAAATGGTAGATGTGCAAGTGTCAAAGTCAAAGTGAGATTTGTAGGAGCTGTACTGGAAACAGTCAGGAGGTGCACAAGGGATGCACATTTGTACAGCTTTTTGATTACACCTCATCAGAATAAAAGAAAGTTGTACCCACTGAACTGGAGAATGAATACAATGACACAGTTTTAACCTCAGCGCATTGTGACATGTGCTATATGCTATTATGGTGATGTCGCTGGCTCCACCTGCTCCTTCCTTTCTTTCAGGCATAATTTTAACCTCAATTTTATTTGAGACTTTTGGCTGCTCACTTATTTCCCAGAGGGTCATCACAGTGGATGGGTTCACACGTTTGATTTGGCACAGATTTTGTGCTGGGTGCTCAAATGCTCAAAAAACACATTTATACAGCGCCAATTCACAACAACAATCACCTCAAGACGCTTTATACTGCTATGTAAAGACTCAACAATATTCAAGCCGATGGATCCCAGGATGCAACACACCTGGTAGCACTTTGATCATTGTTGTTCAAAAAGACTTGGAGCTAAACTCCTCTTGCTTGTCTTCCTAGGAAGAAGTTTTTTGTTTTTTACCTACCTCCACCACCTCCATTTCTGTTTTCTAAGTCTAATTTGTTTTTTGCTTTTTAACCCCACCATTATGTGTATGTTTCCTTTAATTTTTCAGCTGTGGGGTAAATTATGGGCCAATAAATGTCAGTATGCAAGCTTCTTAAAGCACAGCATTCCTCATATAAAACAAGTGAATTATTGTATTTTCTTATTAATATGCTTCAAGACTTCAAGCACTGCACATGTGAATACTTTGACATAGTTTTCCAGCATATTTCCACCAAGACGAAGACAACTTGCAACTATGCTTTCATTGTCAATCAGTATATATTCCATTTTGCACATGCCCATGGCACTTCTCGCTCCTCCCCGAGGCATTTTTTAAGGGAAAACATGCAGGAAACACATACACAAGTGGGGTTTCTAACTTTGTTTCTGTTCCAGTAAAACTAATGTAAAGCGGTAGAGTGAAAACTATCTAGAAGATAGTGTGTGAATGTGTGTGTGAATGGGTGGATGACTGGGTGTGTAAAGCGCTTTGGGGTCCTTAGGGACTAGTAAAGCGCTATACAAATACAGGCCATTTACCATTTAGAAGAAGTTCATCTGGGGACAGTTTTTAAGAGATTGCTGTTCAAGTATGAATGCGCTGAATAGCTTTATATATGCCTGCCACTGAATATATCCTGTGTTCTCAAGTCATGTAAAAGTAATTTCAGATTTTCATAAAACAAAAATTTCTTGGAGCCTTTTGGTAGTACCACATATTTTATTAAAAAAAAAAAAACAACAACTAATTTTCTCGGGCTTTTTTGTATTTTTCATTTTATTCACACATTAAGTACCCAGAGAGGTCCGCCCTCGAGAAACCCTCTAGAAAATCTTCATGAAAAATGTAGCACATATTGTTAACAAAAACATCAAACCGCATGAATGTTTTAGATTTATTTTTAGTTTGGCTATTCACCCATCTGCATAAATCACAACTGTGTCCTTGAAAAAGAAAACAAGGCTCATAACCTTATAGGACATTAAAAGAGGCTGGGGCCACTATGGATGAGCAGACAACATGGGTCCAGAGGTAACAGAAAAGACGCAATTACCTAATGACATGAATCAAATTAAGGAATTAACGATGATGTAGAATGACAAAGAAAGCTGGGAACCAACCCGAGGAACTGAAGACAAATGAGTGGTTTTTTTCCTTTTAAACACAAACTATCAGCTAAATGAGAAAAACACACAGAAGATACAAGAATGTGGCCACAAGTTGAATTCCTTAAGTTGAAACAGTGTAAAAAGACCAACCCTGTCTCCTAAAAACCACGATCAAGAACAGGTAATTTGCAACAGAAAGTATAATAGTATTTTTAGGAACTTACTATTGCCATTGAGGTTTTTTAACAGCTGTTTTGGCTCTGGCAGTAATTTGTTAGGTTAGGGAACGTCTGACACAAGGGTTACCACAGTAGGCAGCTCCACATGTCTGATTTGGCAGATTTCTCTAACACCAGATGCCCTACCTGATCAACCCCAACCAGGGATTTTTGCAAAAACCACTACACCAGTGGTGTTAAAATCATTTCAGATCATGGACCACATAAAGCCTACTTTACCAGACCAGAAACCTGCCCTTCTATCTGTTTTAATGTAAGAAAAATAAGTATAATGTCAACAGTAAATCTCAATTTTTAGAGAAATGTTGCAGTATGCAGTAGTAAAAATGAAACAAATCTGTCAGCAGACTAATCAGGTTGAAGTTGTAGGAAAATGTGTAAAATCACAGAAAAAGTTCTTTTAGATTACTGACTGGCCTGTAATTATAAAACAGACATTTTTATAAATTTTTGTTAAAATCTCCTATTTTATTTTACCTTATTTACTGTGAAAATTTCTTTATAGTACATAAGTGTATTTTAATTGTTTAGCGATTAGTTGATTACTTTGGTGTTGTATGAATGACCATTATCGTTAGAAAAAGTTGTAAAACACATGAAAATCCTATTTAAAATCCAAAATTTGGGCCCTCAGTTACATCTTTTAAAGTTGTCCAGTCGGCTGGATTAGAGTCTTCGCTGGGCCAATTCTGGTCCCCTGGGCTTAATGTTTGACACCCCTGCACTACACTGTGGAGCCAATATGACACGCAACATGACAATGCAGACAGTCTCCTTACATTACAGGAGCAGATGACACAGGAAGTTTATTCACAGAATTACCAGAGTCGACATCGCTGTCAGTTCACTTGAAGCAAACAAGATAATTGCAAACACAGTCTGAACCCTCGAAACCACTGTCCCTTAGCAAGCCGGCAGCCTATTTTACATCCCATCCTGTTTTGCAAGAACAGCTTGAATTTACATCGCCTTACCATCAAAAACGGACCCATTAGGCCGCCTACGTTAAAACCATGAACAGGTAAAACATGAAGTATAAAATCTCATTATAATAAAACGTCCGTCAGTGAAACTTTGGGTCGTGGCACAGATGCTACTTTGACACATACCACCCAGGTAAACATTGTTAGAGACAAACACCTCTCCCCACCCCCATGGCAGCCTGATGGTAGCAGCCTCTCTCAGCTCTCCTGCACTGAAGAAAAAAAAAAAAATGCTCGGGGACTGTTTAAGGAAACAAGAGATATATCTGTGTGTTTGATTTAGTCTAACAATACCTCTGTAGCTACCTATGGGGTGGCAGATCATTATAGGTTAGTGAAGCTAACTTCACTCATCCCCCAACACCTTTAGTTTGTGTAGCTTTTTTTTTTTTTTTTTACTTTGTGTGAAAAGTTATAGTAGTGTTTTTTATTTATTTGCACTTTTTTTTTTTTTAGAAACATTTCTCTCCTGACATAGTGTCTCTTCTTTATATGTCATCTTAGTAGCTGGTGTAATACCATCTTCTAATCCTGCTGTAAATCCTCTTTTTAATGGATGGCTGGACGCCACAGTTCATTAAGGACATTTTTTCTGATCACCTTATTAGAGCTGGAAGACTTTGGACTATTTTAAATCCTAAAGAGTCCCTGTTTGTTTGCTTTAGGGATTTTCTTTTGATGGAGCCTAGAACTGGGAAGGTACTTCAGACTTAACAAGGAGACGGGAAGATGTTTTTAATATTGTGGCTGGGCTGTGCATATGAAACAACATTTTTAGGAGACTTGACAGAAAAAGATAAACAATGCACCGCTCGAATTAATAGGAAAGATGGAAATATGGTTGCAGACTGCAGCCTACTGATAGGGCAAGACAGAAAATGTAATTGTACAGGGGAACAAAAAAGACTCTGCGATGTTACAGTAAAGATGACAGCACTTTGTAACTGTGTAACAAAGAATAAATCAAATGGAAAAACTCAATGTGGCAGTAATTGCATCAATCAATAAGCATCACCGCTTGTTGCTCTGTAAGAGCATAAATACTGCAACAAAATTACCCATTTGAAGACAAAGAATCCCCGTCCGGCAAATATCAATCAAGGTTGTCGGAGTTAACAATGTTCTTCCTTGTCTGATTTTCTTTTTCACATCTGATACATCTGTAATCAACTTGTTTCAAAGTTCAGAGGAAGCGTTGAAGCCGAGTCCAGCTTGTAATCAGCTTCTCATTACAGCAAGTGTCTGTCAACAACTATGTATCTCGTTAAATATCAGTGTGTGAAAAACACAGACTCCTGCTGACAGAGCATAACTTTTGTTGACAAGTATGTAATTGGCTTTACCTGAAAAATATACTTCACAAGTTTTGTTTCAATAACGCCCATCCACGAGACTTTTAACCTTCTTCTTTTTTGTTCATAGCAAGAACTTTCAGCTGAGAGAAAAATGATTTTTCTTTTGCCCGTAGAGTTTACAGTATATTCGGCAAAGTTCTTTTTCTGATGGTGTTGAAGTTGAACATCCGTTCCCTGACAGTTTTATGGTCGACTCTGAAATTCCAGAAAAGGAAAGGCTAGAGCATTGTTGACTGAGAGGGGAATCGCTTCTCAAGCTCTTCAACGATGGAGTTCATGTTAGGGTTGGGCTGAATCTGTGGAGGTGGAGGATCTTCTCCTCCTCCTCCTTCTTTACCACTGTCTCCCCCTTCTCCCCCTCCAGCTGGTAGCACATCCAAGGAATCGAGAGAATCCAGGGAATCCATGGAGGCCCGGCTCTTCATTACCTTTTTGAGCGGAATCTGCTTCTGATCTATCTGGCTAAACATGTTGGCCACAGACTTCTCAATGTCTGCTATGTTTTGGATGTTCTTTAAGATTCCCTTCAGCTCTTTTCGGGGAGGTTCGGGTTCCACCGGTAGGGGCGGCGGTGGTGGTCGGAGGGACACAGGCCGCAGAGCAGGCACCTCTGAGAGTGACGGGAGGACAAACGTGGATGGACGGTGGACTGAGGGTGACACTGGGGGAGGGAGAGGCGGAGGCGGTGGAGGTGGCGGTGTAGGGGGTGGAGGAGGAGGAGGAGGAGCCTGTTTTTCTGTATGGTTACACTTTATGGATGAAGCTGGAGAGCCAGGAGTTTGGGAAGGAGGATGACATGGAGGAGGAGATGAGGGGGGAGGAGGAGGTGGAGGAGGAGGAGCAGAGGTTTGAGGCTGTGGTGGTGGCGGTGGAGGTGTTGAAGGGGGATCGGGAATAAACTCTAAGTGGACCTGAAGTCTGTCTTCTGAACCCTGATTTCCTGTTAAATTTGCCCCAAAGCGCCGCAGCACTGGAGGAGTTGGCTTATGACTTGGCGGAGGGGTCCCTCCGTCACTCTGAGTGACGATGATACTTGGGGGTCCCTCTCTATTCTGAGGATTCTGGACACTCTGGGTGGGGGCATGCTTGTAATGCTGAGGAGTTTCTGGCAAAACAGAAAGTAAAATATCAGGTGACAGAGATCCTCGGGAGTCTCTGTTTTGCCTTTGTCTCATTTCCTGGAGTGCCTGTTGCTCAAACTGTCTGGCTTGTTCTTTCACTGTCAGTTTGGGTTCCAGACTTGGGCTTCCCATTACGTCTGAATCCAGCCCACGATCAAAGCCTGAATCCAGGCCAGCATCTTTACTTTCTTTGAATTCGGCCTTTAGTAGCTCCAGCTCCCACTGAACGGGATCCATAACTACTTGGCGCCTCAAAGCGTCATACATCTCTCTTCGATGCAGTCTTGATGGGAGGGTCCAGCTGTGTCCACCACCTGATCCCCATCCACTGTCACTGCCGCTGTACCCACCAAACCCCACATCACACACGGGAGAGCTGAGCCTCAGCCAGGCCTCTCGAAGGCCTTTCCTGGAAGGGGAGAAATTCCCAAGAAGATCCTTTCTTCTTTGGCTTCTTCCAAGAGTCTCTGGACTACTCAAAGTCCCATCCTCATGGTAGATGGGATTTTTAATAGTCAGGGGGTTTTCATCAGAAAGAAAGGTGATGTTGGATTCAGATTTTGGGAAATTGTGGAGCACTCCTCCATTAGCAACGCACTGGCGATGGACCGCAATCGCTCTAGTGGCAAAGTCTGAGATCAGACGTTGGCGGTCACTTTCATCCAAACTGCCACCACTCCCACCAGCACCACTGTGGTTTGAACGGCTGGTACATGGATGGAGGGGAAAAAAATGAGACAGAAAATGGAATGAAAGAAGAAATAAAAGAATTACAGATAAAATATGAGGGACAAGGGTAATAATGAATAGGAAAAATGTAGCTATATAAATCAAAGCTAAATGAAATGGAAGAAGAATTGTGGCTGAATGAAATTTAAATGAAAACACTGTATTGCACTGATAAAAATAAAATGAAAATTTTTTACAATGAGAAGAGACAACAACAGAATCAAGAGGAAGGGTAGAAAGGCAGATAAAAGAGGACAGTCTGCTAGACCTGAGGTTGGACACGTGTAATGACAACACACCTCACAATAACAGATAAATGTAGAAAAGATCGGGAAGCAAAGGCGGAGGGATCTTAAAAGGTAAGATGTTTTTATTTCGGTGCTGTTTTTTTACCAGGGGGGCCAAAAGATGGAGCACAAAAAAAATAGATTTGAATAACAAAGGAAACTAGATTTTAAGCACACCACAAAGACGTTTCTGCAGCACTGCTATAAACGATGCTACATCTGACGGGGGGATAGATTACTGTGTCATGAGGCTTTGAGAGTATGCAGATTTTCTTACAACAAAGGACTGGTTACGTTCTCTTCTCTCTAACGAAAGTATGTTAATCAGTGAATTCAGTAGTGTTAGTTTGTGACAGCGACGAAACTCTGCAGACTCTTGGTGTCCCATAACCATACAGCTTTAAAAGAAAATCCAACGGTTAACACATTTGCTGTGAGATCTACCAACCTACCATGAATATAAAAAAAGAATAACTACTTACTATCCAGGACAAAATTAGAACAAAAATGTCACACATTCACAGAGTTACACTCCTCGTTACAGATATGACACAGCTTTCAACATCCTACTCACTTTTGTCTGTCAGCGGTGGATGAGGTTGGGTGGAAGAGAATAAATGAAGAAGATGATAAGATGTGAAGAAGATTAGAGTGATAAAATTAATAAAAAAATCATAAAATGGTCAGAGTTGTGAAAGATAAGAGCTCCAGGCAGTTTTAGAGAAACTGCATTAAGACTTAATTTAGAATAATCTACAACAGAACTAAAAGACTGGATTATCCCCCCCCCCACACACACACCTTTTTTAAATAAATGAGACCTATCTTATATCAAGATAAGAAATCTTCAGAACTTAAGACATCATTGTCAATCAATCTTTGCCTATTTAATACCATTCTAAGTGCCAAAAAGAAAGCCTAACCATCCAATCTAACGCTCACTGGCTACTGACTTGAGATTGACAAGGCAGCAGCCAATGATCGTGCAGTTAACAGTCCTCTCATTATCACCAACATCATCATATCCAGTTTCAGATTGTGACAGACAATTTGCTGATCTCGAAGCTTTACAACTGGCCTTCAGAAACCAATGAGTGATGTCATTGTAGCATAGTCTGTCTTCTATACTTTCTATGGCTGGAACCAGCACGCTTTAAAAGGTGGAACATTTTCTTGGAAGGCTTGTTAGTTTCAGCTAACAGCGTGGCGTGCAACCACTCAGCTGCTGGACAGGGAATACACTTTTTCCCCCGGTGCCTGGAGGTTTCCAGGAGGTCACCGACTGGTTTATAGGCCCGTGTGACAGGAGTAATTTGGTCAGTGTCTATAGAACATGGTAGCAGATCAGAGACAAGTAGGGGAACACTGGGATGCTGTTTTTTCTTTTTGTTTTTTTAATATATCCATTTATTATATCTATAACTTTTGTGCCCTGGTTTTGCTGCTGTTGAGTGTTAATGCAGTCTTCCTTGTTTTTATGGCATTCATTTACCCTTAATAAATACTTTACTACTACACACTAGGATATATACTATATACTAAGATTTGACAGCTGTTTCAGGAATGGGGGCTGCAAAAACACCTTAAACACATTTTAGTGCTTGTCTAAGATGTACAGTAGCATTTCATTTAAAACTTTTATTTTGATGTTTTGATAAAAAAAAAAAAGTAAATAATTTAAAAATAATATGTAATTTTAGAAAAATCCTTTTCCCCCCTAATTTCTTTAGTTATTGCTTATGTACATAAAATCATAGGGTATTATTCTGTAATTTAATTTCTTGGCTGAAATTAAGCTCTTTTCTGCTACCTAATGGCCTAGCATCATTAAAGAAAAGAGAAAAAAAGTCCTGTATCGCCATGGATACAAGGGGACATTATGCAAATATACGCATTTGAACAAATCTGGACTTATTCTACAGATCTGGTTATGTAGCCAGCCCAAGAGATGAAATATGCTGTATCACTTAATAATGTGACTATTAATTTAACATTTAAAAAACATGCTTCATTTAATGTGCTGCTAATAATAAGTTAAGAACACCTAATTTTTCACAGGTAATTGAAAACAGACATTAAAAGCTAAGTCTGTCAAGAGAACAGCCAAAGGTAATTACATTTAAAAAAGCCTTGAAAATCAGTCTACTGAGCAGTTTGATAATGGGCTTTAATTATAAATGTGCAAACTTTTGCACTCTGCCGGGTTTTATGGTTTTTAGAGATTCAGTGCCTGCAAGAAGGCAGAGATGCAGATACAGTAGTATAGATGTGGAAGTATTAGGGAAGAAATCCTAGTAAACACACATACAGGCACAAATACAGGAAGGTCCCACTTGAGCTAAACACGAGCTGCAGTTTATCAATAGAAATAATTATCGCCTGGGGCAGTCTTTATAAATTACGGGACGCATTTATTTCAATTATCTCATATCCAAGTTCATTTCAGCACACGTTTTTCAGGGAATCGCTTGGGCTTTAATCATCTCACATCCACACACACACACACGCACACAATGACAAACACACATACAGTTGGAAATCCCTTGTTGTCATTAGCAGATAGTTTCTACTATCTTGCATATGAATTGCTCTCATGTTAATGGGAGTGGGGAGGCATATCAAGGACAGGCAGGAAACCAGTGATGCATGTAATACTGATAAGAATTCCTCTCAACTTCTCCTTAACGCTCCAGTAAGGAATTGTAAATGAACTATCTGTGTGCCTTCAGTGTATGTGTGCATGAGCAAGTCAGAAAACTTTCAGATAAAAGTTGATATGGTGTCTGTACGTACAGCTCTTATTAGAAACTTGTTTAACCAAGTCAAATGTATCAAACTAGTAACAACTGGGAATAAATTAAGCACAGTTTGGTATAAAACCGACAGAAACAAGGGACCTTTTAAGGCCACGCGGAGTAAATGAGCAATAAAACCTTTTAGTTTTTAGCCATTTTGCAGCACCAGTTAACCTAAAAATGCATGTCTTTGGACTGTGGGTGGAAAAGAGTGCCCAGAGGAAGCCCACGCAGGCACAGGGACCATCCAAACTCCAAACACAAAGCCCCAGATGGAGTTTCAACCAGCAAAATTCTTGCTGTGAGGTGACGTTGTTACCAAATGGACCATCCAAACTTAAAAGTTTGACATTTCCAAAAATGTGTCATTAACCTCTTCCCTCCTGTTCTGGGTCCGGAGTGGTGCCATTTTTCAAAGGTTACCCATCATGGGACATTCAGTGAGAAGGCCGCCTACGACCATCATGACTAAAATGGATGTGGGATCTGTTGGGCCTTATTTGTGTTGCATCAGATTTTAGAACAGGTTCAGTGTCACTGACTCATTATCTTATAGGTTTTTTAATGCTGACAATTTTGTGTTATGTGAAAGTAAAGTTGTCAACATCTGATGGAACCACAAGGACACTTGAGCTTATTTTTTTAACATTTTTTATTTTGACCTTAATGTTTTGCAGTTGTTACTAAACCGAATTTGAAGTTTTAGGTTTGTATAGTTTTCCATGTGAATAGAATCAGCTGCCCCTGAAGTGACTGCTGCTGTAAGGCCAGATTGGCTGACATTTGGGGTTTTTTTTTTTAAAGAGAGGACATTAGTCTGCATTACAATATGTAAGAAAGAGCAGAGAGTGATTTTCAGAGTTTATCTCTGACTGTTAACACATTCAAAACTCAGAGCTTTGTTTGGTGTTAGTTTGATGCGGGGTTACAAGGTCTGCTTGATTAATCTAAGACTGTGTCATCTCTGCTTGTGTCAGTTTCTCTGGCCAGTGGAAAATGTGAAATAAAGCAAAGGCCATGTCCCCTGCCTCCCCGCCGATTAAAAAAAAGACCATTTTCACAAAAGCCCAAAGATATTTTAACTCGGCATATAAATCCTTGAAAAGTCTCTCGGCTTAGGAGTGATTTGGGAAAGTTCAACAAAGCAACTCAAGTGTGATGATAAATCAGTGAGTTCTATTCCAGTGAAAATGCTAAAAAAATCTCACCATGCTTTATTCAAACTACAAAATTTACTACATTTTTGTATGTTTTGCTTAGTACTAAAAAACACCCAGTAACCAGACTTGTAGTTAAAGCAGCAAGCTTCCCAACAATCTGATGCAGACTGCTTTTTGTGTGAGCACAGCCTTCTTAGCATTTATTAGCTGGACATAAGACTGGCTCAAGGCTTTCTCCAATTAGTCTGATTGCAAATCTTTGCTGCCAAGTTTTTAAATATGGTTGTTCAACAAGTCTGTCAGTCATGATGATATGTGCTGATTAAGGATCAAGAACCAACACAGTCGACTTTCCCAATAATGGGTGCAAGGTTCACTTATAAGAAGCACTCAGTAATAAAATATGGTGATGTTATAGTTTGTGTAACCACGCTCCGAGTTCTGCATTTTGATTTGTTATACAAGCATGTCCAGGTGGCGATCACTTTCCTGTCAACACTGTTTGCTTCCTAACAAAGATTTTTTATATTTCGAATGAATCCCTTATACATTTGTATTAATGATATGTGGTATATTTATATAGAATGTGCAAGGTTTTGTGTATACTCTCCCACCATGAAGCCTTAGTAGTTTAACAGAACCAAACTGGGATAATATTTAAATTGCAACTTTTATTCTGTTGGGAATCAAGAGTGCATGTTGAACTGCAGGAACATAGTTCACAGCAATATTGAAAATGTGTTGAAATGGTCTGACTGCACCACAAAGCTCCCAAAGCGCCCACACTGCCAAAGTCTGAAGTTTAACAGCCGTCAAAATGTGAGCTAACGACTGTGCTTTGGCTCATCGGTTTAAATGCCACTTTCACACTTCACTTACATGGCGTTGTCACCCAGCTCTTCATACAGGTTGTTGGCAGTGCCTCCCCCAGGTTTGCCTGTTGGCAGTGCCATCTGGATGCGGGCTGTTTTGGCGCACTCTGCTTGACGCCTGGACAGAGCAGAGAGGAAATGCAGAGTTAGTTATCTAAAGTCAGAACAAAGCCATTTGAACCAACCTTTGAAAACAGTGAAGTAGGCATAATCAAGGACGAAGGCTCTAACTTTCTACTTTCTCTAAAATGTCTCCTCTGTGTTCTATCAATACCTTGTTATTGACAAAAAAATCATTTCACTATCCAGTGTCCGCTGCAGAGGAAACATCAGTCTGTTCTGCACTTTAGTTCTGACTAAACAGTCCCAACTGAGGAAATTATTTCTGTCAAATTATCCACAGAGATTCATTAGTCCATGGGGATTAAGATGTCTGAATGTGGTAACCTATGGCCTTTTCATTACTACCACAGTGAGGCTGACATTTCTGGCCTCATATTTACATTTTCCATGAGGATGCACTGTCATGACACTGGTGATCCCTTAAGATTTTCCCTGCGGCAATCTGTCTAAGAATATATAAGCCTTGGCTGCAATTAGGAAATATCAGCATAACAAAATGCTAAAAAAAAACCCCACAAATGCAAAAGACAGTTGTGTAACACTGTATCAGAGCATACTGCTATTGTAGTATTTTCAGATTCAGTCTTACAGATACTGTAGCACTCCTATAATGCACTGCCACTCTAAATAACAATAAAAAATCACCACGTGGATAAATAAGCAAATAGGTAAGAGCCTGCTGTTGGATAATTACCACAGTGATTAATAAGTGTTGGCTTGTAATATATTATTTAATCCTAACTAATGTAGTAAGTAGCTTCTTATTGCAAACTCTGGATGGAAATAAGGTTACTGCAACAATTCCAGTGAAAATGTGCTATCATCAAATCTAAAGGCCATCCAAAGAAATACTGGAGTCTGCAAGTGCTTTTTGTGGCAGGGTAGTTTAGTTTCTCCACCCAGTAAAGACAAACCTCTATTTCTTGTTGAGGTGCAGCATGTTAAAGTCCCAAACTACTCAAGTTTTAATGCATGGCATCATAAAACACGGGGGAATGCAGACGCGAGTAGTGAGAACTCAAAATAAGTACATTGACTGAGTAATACGAATCACACAGCACAATGCAGTAAATGTTTGCTAACATCAGACGCTGCAACAATATGTTGAAATGACTGCTTAAAGTTTTATACCCTCACTTCAAATAAAAACGTGGGAGTGCTATTGTTATCCACTCTACATAATCCTGGTATGCACTACTACTTAACGCACAAATGGAAACACACACACACACTCTAATAAAAGCATCTGCTCTGGACATTTATGCTCCATGTTCTTCAGGATTCATTTGTTTGATAGTCTGCTGTCCTCTCCGTTTCATAGCTCTTTCTGATCTCATCCATCTTATTGTACAATGAAAGTCAACAGATTAATCAAAGTGAAAGGTGTTTAAGACAGCCATGACATTAATATTTTATCTTGGGAAAATAAAAGCGGTACTCACTCTTTGAATCTGGTGGCGACAGATGCGGCAGATGAGAGAGAGAAAGATTAGTTATTATTTGAGCCATTAATCACAGTTCTTCTTGTTAGCCAAGTTTACTTACTGCAATTTACAAGCAAAGTTGGACAATTGGTCTTCATTAAAGTAATTTAGCAAAAGATACTAGTGATTATCATGCTGATGATTGCTTTTATGTTTTTTCTGTCTTCATATTCCCTCTTGTTGTCTGTTATTTGTCTCTGTTTCTCAGCAGGATAAAAGGCTCTTTCCAAAATGCACTGATTTAATTCAGATGTGTGTGTATGTGTGAAATGGTTCACGCGTGTTTGGGAGATGGATAAAATTAATAGCCTTTCACTGTGGTTAGCTAAACAAACTATTAGAATTGGCACTCTGGGGGCAGTCTGCCATGCTGAATAGTCTGGGGAACTGACTGGCCCAGGTGATGATAAACAGTGGAAAAAGAGCGACTGTCAGTTCTGCTTGACTGCCTACATGCTCTTGAAAGAAATTGATAAGTTTTCTATATGGCTTGTTATCTTTGCTACACTAGAAGTCAAATCCTCCGTTCATACTGATTAGTTTTGAGCACCTAAATGCATGCATTATAAATTTGTTGAGCAAAATTTATGCTGATGATTTAACTTCATGCACACGTTTTCCAGCCACTGACATAATTGTGCTTGAAGTGAAAATGTCAGCATCAGACATACATTACAAAGAGCTTCAAAAGACTTTGAACCACTCCTCATTTGTTGATATTTTGCTAGAAAAATGGGAAATCGATGCAATGATTTATTTATTTTAACATGTGCCTATAGATGAATATCTATATATACAGTATATAAGACAAAGGCAGGGTTTGTACAACTCTAACAAGCTTAAAAATCAATATCTGGTATTCTTCAACACAGCTTGAATTCTCTTAAGCTTTCTTTTGATTTCGTTTTCTTGTCCTTGTAAGAATAAAATCTCAAGTGTTTCGTTAAACCAGAACACAGCGTCTATATCAGGCACACCTAGGCCACCGCTACCAGGTAGACCCAGTTACAGAGTGCACAATGGCGAGTGCTTTTAAATTGAGCTATTAGTTTAAATAGAGTTACCTCTCATTTCTTTACAATTCTAATAAGCTTGTTAGTGACTATTGGATAAGACCGCTTTTATTCTTCAGCACAGTCTGAACTCTCTCATCCAGCTTTCTTGTCATTTCTTTAAGTAGTCTTCAGGAATAGTTCTCCAGGCTTCTTGAAGCTGTTCTGTCAAGATGATCCCACACTGCTTCAGTAATGTTGAGATCTGGGCTCTGGGAAAGCCAATCCACGACTGATAGTCCTTCACTGTATGATTTTTCTATTCAGGTATGCTTTTACTGCACTAATAGTGGTTTTGAGATCATTGTCATCCCAAAATACAGCTCATGCCAATCAGTTTTGACAAGCTCTTCAATACCACTGTGGCGTGGGTGTGGTCTCTGGCCGGCTGCAGAGGAGGGGTGACGCAGTGAGCTCCCGGGGTGGCGCAGGGGCGGGGTGAACAGGTGTGCTGGGATGTGAATGTGATTGTGACTCTTTATATGTTCACAGTGACAGTTGGAGAGAGAGGAGAGCGGACGTGACAGTGGAGCGGGAGTGTCTGTGTCCCAGTAAACAAAACCACAGTAAAACCAAACGTGTAAATAAAGAAGTGCTGTCATCACGTCCGTGTTCTGTACATGTGTAACGGGTCCAACGTCACAACCACTTACTGAAATACAGACCATGATAAAGCCTCAGCTGTGTTTTACAGTCCCTCTTTAGACTGTAGACACTGGTAACAAAAGAAAAACTGGATTTAAAATTTGGATTTATCACTCTATAAGACCTGTTATTATTGAGTTTCAGTCCAGTTCTTATGGACTTTTTCTCACTGTTTCCCTTCCTTGAGATAATTTCTGATGGATTTTGGGTGATGATGGACCAACTGATCTATCAGGTCCTGTGTCTGGACTTTTGGGGATTTTTATATTTCACAAAGACTTGACTTTTTAGATACTGTTTATCTTCTTTAGGTCTTCTTTGTTCAATAATTAATTTTCTAAAAATGTACAGAAACTAAACTGCAAATGAGACCTTCAGAAAGCCAAGAGAACTATTTCCCAAGACCACTTTAACAATAACTAGAAAGTCTGGCTGCTTGGAAGCAAAAAGTAAAGAAATGAGGGGTGGTTCAAGACTGTTGCACAACACTCTACAGCTGACTTAACAGATTCCTATTGTGTAAACATTTTAATCAAATGATTCATACTTGACTAATACACATTTTGACCAAGGAACTAAAACTGAATCCCAATCAAGTGAAAACCCCCCAAAACAAACCAAAACTAACAATAAAAACATGGATAAGATGGTTCTTCATACGACCTTCCTGCCCAAACAGTTTAGCTGTAAAACAGTTTGCTCCTAATAAATAAAAAAATACTCTGAATGTATTTAAAAAAACACTCAGTTATTTTCTAAAGTGGACGGATGTTTTTGTTTATATCAAGTGTTATTCAGGCATTAAATTAATGATGCATCTGGTTTGGAGCACTTTTAACTGTGGCTCAATATGCCAGGAGGACATTGACTCAAAATGAACAACAGTGCTCAGGTTGATTTTAATGAAGGAACACGGTCACTTAGTGCAGCATGCCCATATTACATATTTTCAATGTTTTTTGAGCCACAAAGGGAAGTAATGAGCTCTATTTTAATAGCTTTGGCTACTCATTTAACTATTTGCGGGACCAGTTTGCTTTTGGTAAATTTTTGGTCTGTCATTCATTTGTTGACAATAGGAAATATGCAGACTATTATCAGCCTTATTCTTTAAACACAATCTCATCACATAAAGCATCTGTAGAATATATAAATCGTACTTACTGTTTGTAGGTGATTATGACAATCAGTATGGCGGGTACACAACAGATAATGATAATGACAGCCAGAGCCAACAGCGCCCCCTCTGTGTAGCCTACAGTCTGCACAGCTTTCTTTACACTGGTAACCACTTCAGGGGTTCGGATTTCCAAAATCCGGCCACCAGGAGGGAGAAAGGGCTGAAACTCTTTATTGATGTCCAAAAGTTTACCATCAAGAAACCTTGGATAAAAGACACACAGTATAACTGAGAACACGCATATCTTTTGCATATCTCATGTAAAGGCTCAAAGTACGCAAAACAGAAATTTAGAAATAGCATAAAAACACCAAGAAATTCAAAGTTAACAGTCTTTCTCTTGTTTTCACTTCTCTGTTCTCTGCAACTCCCATCAGACACATATAACCTGAAGCAAAACCCTTCCACACCTTTATATAAAAGACAGTTGTAGCCAATGGGACATCATCCACTGGTTTGTGAAACCTCTAGCTGAGCAATTTGGCCTTCCCAGTTATTTGAAACTATACATCATCTTTTTGATACAGTCTACAGATTCAGACCTGGCACTCCTGGGTAAAAAGCCCTCTTCTTAACCCAACAGGCCACTGAGACCACTCTTACTTGCTCTTTAAGCTGCTCACCTGATCCTGTCTAAAAAGGCTTAAGACCCATGTCATGGGCTAGATTATCTGAAGCCTAAAATAGAGCCAAGAAAAGGTGACAGACCTGAGTTCCCCCTCAGACTTGAATTACCATCAACTAAATGATCAGTATATATTCTTTAAACATACAGTCACATAAAAGGAAACAATACCCTTTTAAACTCAAATATTTTATGAATTAGAATATAATAGAAATGGCCGGGTCCTTAACAGGTCTTAAAATCAGGTAAATAAAAACCCAGGAGAACAACAACACATGAAATATTACACAAATTCATTATTTATTTAACAAATACTAGGCCAAAACACACCCTTACTGCTTCCACAGGAATTAAAGGGTGCTGTTAATAAAATGCAACTTGATTAACAGATCATTAGCCAGTGTGAGCACCTCTATAAAAGGAGAGGTTTTGGCAGTTTGCTGCTCTGAAGCATTCAGCTGAGTGTTAACGCACTCACATTAAAAAAGCAATTGTTGTTGCCCATCAATCTGAAAAGGGTTATAAAGTGATTTCCAAACAATTTGAATGCCCATCAAATTGTCCATCATTCTACAGTAAGAAATGTTATTTATAAGTGAAAAACATTCAAGGCAGTTGCCAATCTTTCCTGCAAATTCAACCCAAGGTCAGAAATTTTGAAAAACCCAAGAGCTACCCAAGAGCGACTTTACAAGCCTCAGATAGCAAGTTACATGTTAAAATACATGACAGTGCAATTAGAAAAAGACTGAAGGGATATGGCCTGTTTGTAAGGATTGCCAAAGAAAGCATCTTCTCTCTAAGACAGGACATAGTCGAACAGTTTAGGTTTGCCAAGTTGAATCTGAGGAAACCACAAGACATCTGGAGGAATGGCCTTTGGACAAACAAGATCATAGTGCAGATATCTGGTCAAAATGCAGAGCGTCATATTGGGTAGAAACTGAAAACAGTACATCAGCACATGCTGACTGTCAAGCACAGTGATGCAGGTATGATGATGTGGGCTTCTTTTTCAGCCACAGGATTTGGGCCTCTTGTAGTCACTGAGTTGACCATGAACTGCTCTCTATACTGTACATGCTTTTATAAGTATTCTACAGTCAAAAGTGAGGCCATCACTCTGACAGTTGAATCCCAAAAAGTTGATTCTGTTCATCTGGACGTAGCATTTTCAGTGGGAGAAATGTTTCATCATTCATCCAAGTGACAACTGCTGCCTAAGAAAAAACCCTTAGTGGTCCCAAATGTGTCAGGAGTATCAGAACCATTTAGATGCATTTTCTCTCAACACTGCGTCTCTGTGGCTTTCAAACCCCAAATTAGTGGGGTTTAGCGCCAAAAACTGTTCGGGTCCCCCGACACAAACAGAGTAACATAGTGTACGCTGTTAAGTGCCAGGAGGATTGCCAGGATTTATACATCGGGGAAACCAAACAACCTCTGGCTAAGCGGATGGCACAACACAGAAGAGCTACTTCGTCAGGCCAAGACTCTGCAGTCTATTTACACCTACAGGCCAGTGGACACTCTTTCAATGATGAGGATGTACACATCCTGGACAGTGAGGAACACTGGTTTGAGCAGGAAGTCAAGGAGGCCATTTATGTGAAAAGGGAAAGACCATCTCTGAAACGAGGAGCGCGCCTAAGGGTACATCTGTCACCATCTTACAATGCTGTGATTGCAGCCATTCCCCAACTCTCTGTGAATGGTACTTATGGCCATTGATTGATGGTCTTTGACCAGTGGTTGCTGATCAATGGTCATGACAATTTGCATATCAAGGAACTGACCTCACAGCACATTGTTCATCAGTTGTGCTAGGTTCAGTCATTGTGCAAATGTACTGTTTATAAGGTTGGGAAACCTGCAGTCAGCTGAGACTGAAGAAGTCACTTGGATGAGTGCTGAAACATTTCTCCTACTGAAAACGCTACGTCCAGATGAACAGAATCAACTTTTTGGGGTTTAATTACCTGGATGATTGAGCATGCATCAAAACTGACAGCTAAAGTGGGTAGAGCAGACCAATGATCCCAAACACAGCAGCAAGTCTGCAACAAAGGGTTGCAATAGCCTAGTCAAGCTCAAGACCTCAGCACAACTGAAATGTAGGAGGATAAATGACTGCCTGCAAAATCTCAATGAACTGAAGCGTTTCTATAAAGAAAAACCCCCTACAACAATGTGAGAGACTGAGAAAAATCACACAGAAAACAGTTACTTCAAGTTATTGCTGTTAAAGATGGTTCTAGCTACTCAACCATTGGGTTGTTCTTAGTTTTTCACACACTGTCTCTGGATGTTGGCTCAGTTTTTGTTCAATAAATGATAGCATGGTGTAATATGTCATGTGTTGTAGTTCACCTGTGAATTTTAAGAGCTGCTAAGGACAAGAAAATAATTTATTATGTCCTGATATGTAAAAACTTAGAACTTAAATAAAAGATGGACATTCTTTTTACCATGACTGCATAGAATAGCCCTTTATTGTTATTGTACATGTACAACACAACTATAGGATGTAGCCTAACCCAGTTTTAATTGCAAAGCCATGTAGATTAGTTTCTGTTCTTTTCTATATATATATAAAGCTAGCTTGTTGGTAAAGTTCTTACTTGTAGAGCTCCTGCCTTGATACAGCTCTATTCGTCAGTGGGTCGATGGCATAAATCATAAGGTCTGACTTGGTGTAGTCTTCCTGCTCCATCCCATCCCCATGGCGGTGAGGTCCGATGGTTTCCACGACAACCTTTGCTCCTGGTATCTGTTCCTGGACATAGCGTTCCAAAATGCTGAGGATTGAAAAGATTGGATTTTGATATACAGCATCAAAGCATTATAACCCCTTCAGTATTCCCAGCATGACATCCACATACACACATTAATGTAGAGAAAAATACTGTTTCTTAGATCCAAACAAGTTCTCATATATATGGACAGACAAAGCCGTCAGACTCTAAACACACCACATCACACATACACACACACACACCACCACATGCACATTTTTAAAAAATCCTGTCAGCCAGGCAGACTCCTGCTGAGCAGTATTGATTTCTGTCCCCCCAGAAACACCTGCTCACAGCAGGAACACTCTAACTCATGTGTGTCTGCATGTGCATGTGGGTGTGAATCAGACAGAAAAGATGACAAGTGCTTTAAAACATCATTAACAAATTATACTGTATTTGCGAGGCAAAACAAAGCATCAGTCCAGCACCAGCTGTGCAGAGTATTTGCTCCGTGTCACAGAAAGGCCCACTGTTGAATGTGTATATAAAATATCATATCATGCAGTGATTTACGCATTTTGTATTTTGCTTGACTGTCGTCACACAAAAGAAAATGCATTTAGTGTTTTACTTTCCAGCTGCCACTGATGTGGGGATAAGGTCAGGTACTTTGAATATAGCAAGTGATATTTTACAGAATGTAGAGAGAGTAGGAGGCAGAAAAAGGGGATGACTGATAGCATAGGTAACAAAATAGCTAATGTTTGCCGTTAGAGGCTTTCAGATACCCTTTAAAATTGCTCTCAACAAAAGAGAAAACAATACAAAAGCTGTTCAGTACTGTGAAAAAGTTTTTAGTTACCGCTCATTTCTTTCTATTTTGCTTCCAAGTAACCAGATTTTCTTTCAATTTTTAAAATGGTCTTGAGCAATAGTTCTCCAGGCTTTCAGAGTTTTTCTTTGGATACTGGCTGTTATTTTCATCCCACTTCTTCTGGCTGACCACTTTCAGAGGAATTGTTCTTTTACGTTTGTTTGTTTGTTAGGCAATAACTGACCTATGAATCATTCAAGGACAGAAAAAAAGGAAAGAAGCCTGGACAAGTGGAGGACAAAAGAAAAACTGGCATGCCTAAAAAATTATCTACAGCAGATGAACTGTATCTGGTGTAACAGGGTCATAAATCACATTGTTATAATTACACAAAATGTGTTCTAAACCCCCAAACCGTTCCTTTTATACCTGACTTTTAGGACCTCCAAACCTGTAGTTATGTTCATTATCAGTTAGAGCCCCTCCTCATTCTCTTCTTCTTCTTCTTTGGTGCAACCTTATAAATACAGTGTACCCCTTTTGCCTCTCCCCTTTTCTACAATTCCCCTGTGGGAGAGGTTGGTGTAATTTCTTTCCCAACACTGTAAAACGCTCATATAATGCATATTTAGCCACCCGGATGTTTCTGATTGTGATTTTAGTTCAATTATTGTCATTATTAAGCCTGTTTTTTGTTAGATGTTATAAGTGTGTAGTACGTGTGCATCATAAATGTGTTTTAGGCGTCATAAATGCTAGCATGAATATATACTCCTTGCTAGCTTGGAAGTTGTGGTGGGTTGAGCTAACCCTCTTCCCCACTGTTTGTATTTGGTCGTAGGAGCTGGAGTGGGCAAATTATTTACTTGGAGGCCTTTCTTTCTTTTACCTTTTTTATCCGGTATGTTGGATTTCGTGTTGTTGTTTTTTTAATCTTATGTCAAATATGTTATGTGTAAATTCATACTTTATGTTTAATGTAAAAATAAATGCCAGCCCTTTTCTACAATTCCCCTGTGGGAGAGGAGCTGGAGTGGGCAAATTATTTACTTGGAGGCCTTTCTTTTTTTTACCTTTTTTATCAGACACAACACAGAATCACACCGGTTACACTGGCAGTCAATAAAACAGGAAAGATTCAGCAAACATGACACAGGACAGGTGTGCTGCCCTGTGTCAGCCTCATCAGAAATGGTTTCAGTGGAGAAATTACACAAATTACAAAAGAAGTGGAGTGAAAAGCAGTGGAAACAGGTAGGATGAACTTTTAACTGAAATTGCAATCAGTATTTACGGAGGTCAGGAGAGAGGTGAGTGTCTCAATTTGTCTACAGTTTGTAAAACACGGTAGAACTGATGAGATTATGGATGTAGAAATGTACTGTGAGATTATGATCCACCATGCAGTGCTATCTGAAAAGCTTTGTTTTTCAGCATGCCACTGATGCCAGGCAGACTGCCAGTGTTGCAAAATCATACCTGGATAGAAAAACACACAGTGGAACATTATCAGTCATGGATTGGCCTCCCCGGAGCCTGAACCTCATGCAGTGTAGGATCATCTTGGCAGAGAACACAACAAAAACCAGCCAACATCCAAAGAAGAGCTCTGAATGTTGTTCAAGAAGCCTGGAAAACGATTCCTGAAGACTATGCAAAGATTTTACAAAAACTAGAAAAAAATTCAGAGAGAGTTGAGGCTGTTTTGAAGAATAAAAGTGGTAATATTCACTTTCAAGCTTGTTAGTACTGCAAAGAAATGAAAGGGAGCTCAAGACTTTTGCACAGCACTGTATTAAAACTAGTAGCTCTTAACGTCAATTAAAAACAAACAATTGCCATTGTGCACTGTGTAACTGTGGTGGTTTGCATGTGCCTGTTATAGAGATTGTGCTCTAGTTTAATGAAACACTTGAGATCTTATTCTTACAAGGACATTTTCGGAAATCATTATAAGAGCACATCTAAATTTTAAAGACAAGAGTGTTTTTGCTCTTTAACTACTGTTGTTGAAAACCCCATGTGACAATTAGAGTTTAAGTCCCTCCTGTGGGGAGACACCATCGCTAAATCAATAGAAGGACTTCAAACTGTGCAAACTCGAAATAAATCAATTTGTGACTAAAACTTAATTTCAATGCTGAATGACTTAAAGAACAGTACACTTAGTCTGAAAACTTTTACAAGAGTTCTCTTCTTGTTGCTTGCACAGAGCTGGGTTTGTCTTTCACTTTTGTTACTCTGCTACTTGATGACACTGCAGGTATTTCAAGTACTGCTTTAAGTATTTTAAGGTAACCAGCAGTCTAGTTTTGATCTGTCTTATCAAGTCTAGTAAAACACATTATCCAAGCACCAAGTGAAAAGGTGTCAAAAAGTATATCCCTTATGTATTAGCCTTTATTGTCTAAGGAGCTTGGAAAGAAAAGCATCTGGACTTCAGTTTTCTTGAAGACGCTTCACCTCTCATCGAGAAGCTTCTTCAGTTCTAAGAGCAACTGGTGGAGAGTCCCAAATTTTAAGCCCTTTGGGAATGTCCCCAAGAGGGTCATGGACCCCCTATTGATCCTCTACCTAATCGCACAAGCCAAGGTGCTTCTCTTAGAACTGAAGAAGCTTCTCGATGAGAGGTGAAGCGTCTTCAAGGAAACTGAAGTCCAGATGCTTTTCTTTCCAAGCTCCTTAGACAATAAAGGCTAATACATAAGGGATACACTTTTTGACACCTGGATGACCGAGAACCTTTACAGAACTATTAGCCCTTACTGTTTTGATGCTCAAGACACCATTACCAAGCTATATTGCTAAAGGGCTAAAGGTATGTTAGCATACCAAGCTAGTATTTCTCTCTTTAGCAAATAAAAAACAACCTTTTGCACACTCGATTTTCCTGTATATACTGCCTGTCTGAAGTCCATTCCCATCCCTCTAATGTTTTTCCATCCAGAGAAGATTGTTGCAAAGGACTAAAAGTTCTTTGCAAAATTGTACTTTTGCTTTAATAAGGTTTTTGGACAGCAAAGACTTTTTCTGGCACACCTGACACACAGGTCAAATTGATCTCTTTCTGGTGTACAGCCATGCCCTTTGACAGCTGGAATAGTTACCAGGAGGCTCCTGCTGGCAGTCGGTTAAAATAAGGGATGATTTCTCTTAGAGTGAAATTATTTATTTTAAATAGAGCTCTTTCAATCTTGGTGTGTTGATGCCACACATTTCAGCAGGAAAGAAAACACCTGACCTTCATATATTTAAGTGCAGGACCGTTTATTAAAATCCACTGCTTCAGAGAGGATTAGATGTTTGCCTTTACAAACACCACAGCACTGCCTAAAGAGTTTTTTCTATCTTCTAGATAAACTACATTCATCATGTTGGATGTACAAATGGTTAAACACAAGCTTTTTGCTCTGTTGTCAAAAGCATCAAACGTTACCTCAGAAGCTTCTCTTTGTTTTTCTCCACGTACGTAGGAGGGACATTTGATACAACAACCTGCATGTCCAGCTGGTTCACGACTGACACCTACACAACAGGAAAGGAAAACTGAGATAAAAACTTGCTGAAGCACTTAAAATAAACCAAAAATAACATCCTGGGCTCTGATTTCGGTGCATCTTAACAGACAGAACCTCTACATGTTTAATAAATGCAGTCAAATGAATAACATTTCCCTTCTACAGCACACAAAATGTGCTTCAGTTTTGCCACAAATTGAATTTGTTTTTACACTTACCTGCTAAAGGATTTATGTGGCAGTGTAAGGGAGCAGTGGAGCACATGTAATTTAGCAGTTTGATTACATTTTTTATAGCTTGTTGGTGGTCGGACTACGTTCATATTTGCATAGTGTACTTTGCCATTATTTGGTCTAGGGTACTACAGAATCTGCAAGCAATTAACTTGACTATATTGGATGTAAATTAGTCAAATGTATTAATTATTCACAAATCAAGCCTTCTTTAGAAGTGACGTGGTTAACTGAGCAACCTTGGACTATAATTTTTTAGGTTAAAGGCAGGTATCAGACTAGTAGACACAAGATGCAGAGCTTAAAGTGGGATGTGTTATTTTTTTTGCCTTATGTGGGACCTTTGTGTGAACAAGTAGGAACTCAGATGAGCAACATATGTGATGTTTTGGTACTACATTTCATAAGAGTTTCTTATCAAATGTGCACTCTCACTCTTATCATATTTTTTAGAAAAATGAGTTCAAACTACTCTCTCTCATTAGCTTTAGTTAACCAAAGACGATTTCTCCCTGCAGGCATCGTTTTGCTGTGTTTACTTGTTCCAGTAAGAAGTCATTAGCAGCTTGCAAAGCTATCCTTTCAGTGTAGCTTCCTTCACACTATCCTAAGAGCAATAAAAATCTCATTGCACTAATCATGTCACCCAGTTCATTTTAGGTTGGACGCTTTAAAAAAAAGTAATCGTAAACCTGCCATTAAAATTTAATCATTGTAAAAAAACATAAATTATACATACCACTATATCTGCTTTGCTGCTGAGTCCTTGACCATAGTTGTCTGTAGCAACCACCTCAAACTTAAAATACGACCTCCTCATATTGCGGTACATGATAGCCGTCTTCACAACGCCGCTGTACGGTTCAATGATAAAGCCATCTTTGGTGTCTTTAGTGTCTTTACTAGCTGGAGGGGGGACGATCAGACGGTATATTATAGAACTGTAGTTACCAGTGTCTTTGTCCAGGGCCTGGAAAATAAGAAAAATAAGGACCATTAGATGGTATTACTGTGATCATAATTACACCGCCAAGCATTACCATAATCACTGTCATTATGAAATGTCATCATCATCATGCACACAAACACTATGATCAAGCCACTGTTGTCTTTTTGGGGTTTTTTGTAAAACAAATTCCATACGCTGTAATTATTATAATGCTGTTGGTCTGCTCTTTGCCTCCTTACCATCATCATTTCAGTCCAGGAGTTTGACACTATACAAGACACTGTCATGTACACTGAGTAGCGCAGGACTGATAGTGTGCCTCAGCTTTTACTCATCATGAGGTCACATATTATTTTTGCTTTTCTGGATTTTTAAACCTGTTCAAAGGCTTTCAGTTCTTTTATTTTTTTTAATGTGATATAATTCTGAATCAGAGGAAGGGTAAAAAGAATCCTTTGAAATCTGAGCAGATCATTTAATCTATGATTCTGGCTAACTATCATGTCTCTCCCTTGTTCAATATACATGCAAATCTCACATTAAAATCCAGACACACTCTCAGACAGACATTGATTTTATGCAGGGTTATTATAAGAAGGGCTAGAAATGTAGATATAGACACCTGCCACATCAAAGGTAAGATATGGTAGATAAAAACAAAGTAAAATGTTTTTTTTTCATAGCTAGGGAATAAAGAAGCAACAAAAAAGAAACAAAGGTAATAAGGAGAAAGATGAGATGGGGAAGGGGGGCGTACTGAAGGAAGAACAAATGTATACATCTTTTTCATTTTCTGGGTTCTTCCTTGCAGAGATGCATGGCTGAGTGAGGGTAACTTTTCAGCAATACATTAAAATGTGCAGTAGTGATAAGAGCTGCTTTAAACTGTACAGGGTGCAGGTCTCTCTGCTGCACCTATGAAGAGATATGTCCAAATCCAAGCAGGCCTGTGTCGTTCTAAAGTCGCAGTTTATTTGCCTTTGCACCTGTACACTTACCCAACTTCCTGTAAACATGAAATATATGAAATATGTGGGCACAAATGAATAATTGAGCAACAGCTGCAAACATTTCAATATGCTCATGCCCATTTTTACAGGAAATCAACAATTTGGGACCAAAAATAACAGCAAAAAAACCCCCTGAGTCCTCTGCACACCTAAGAATTATTCAGAAGCATTTTGCACAGATGACGCCAACACTTGGTGAGCAAGGTAGCACTCAGCCCAGAAGCAACGCTGCATCATCTAGCGAGGCATTTCCTGATCAAACAGACGCTGTTCCCATTAAAAAAGAAGAAAAAAAAAGATTGGATTGTAGCTCTGCTGTTTACCTTGTAATTGCCATGATGGAGGAAAAAAAAAAGTCCCAGCACTGGAAACTCTGATGGATTATTAAAGCTGGACTTTCTGTCTAGTATATTTTCATTTTATCAGTACCCATAACAACACAACCTCACCAAGCAGGCCTTTGCTTTAAGGCAATTTCTGGTCAACACACTAGTTAAAAGAGAGAAAGAAGCTTAAATGTCAAAGATTTACACAGCTGGAGTAGAAATAGCTACATTCAGCTGGGTTTACCACATCACATAGTTCTGCATGTGTGATTTAGCAGTTTTACACAACCCCAAAGGGGATTTATGTCCCCAGCTGGAAGTGAACCAGTGATTTTATTTTGCCAAGCAAATGTGTAAACCACCACACTACGGAGGCAGAAATGCAGCTGGAAAAACATTTTTAACATTTTTAACAGGCAAAAAGTGAAATTAATGAATTTAGAAAAAAATAATGGAAATGAGTGAGCTTGATTGTTGATATAGTCTAATCAATATTTGAATTATGGCATCCTCCGAGGGACAAAATAACACATCAACTCCTCCATGTGCAAATTGTAAACCCTAAAGGCAGAAACGTCCTGCATGTAGCAACACACAGACAAAAGAACATTTTGCCTGAAGAAGACGATTTGCGTGCTTCAGACAGATGAGATAGGATTATTCATACTTGAGATTGGAAAAGCACATTTCTCAAAGTTACTCTGAAGCTTTTGTCTCACTCCCTTTTTCATTTTGATGCTACCATGTGTACAGCTAGCATCCCTGTCCATCTTTCTAGTCACTCCCTGCTGTTATCTATTCATCCACCATAGATCATGTATGTCTTCCCTGCTTTTTTTCAGTCCAGTCAGTTTGTCTCTCAGCAGGGTGTCAGCTCTCTTTATCTAACCATCAATCCTTTCTCCTCCTTTAACCTTTAGACATATTGCCTCACTCTGTGGCAATTGAGCCTGCAACCAGTTTTTCTCTCTCAGTTTATTTAAATTGTTTAAAAAGCTGGTTCCTGTAATCCAGCTTCAACCAAACATAGTTCTAACCCATACAAAACCCATATGTAAGCCCCAAACCTCAGGTGTTTGAAGCAGAGGAATAGCAAATTGAGATACTCGGTTCATGAGTGAGAAAAGCACATCGTCTGAACTTGTGAAACATGCTCTCCTGATGCTCTCATCGTTCCTGTCACTCTCGCTGGAATGATCTAATGAAGGAGGAATATCTAAGAATGATCTTAAAAATGGTAATAAAATATTAAAGTGCATACTTTTCTGCCAGGGACCCTGCCTGGGTCTCTTGTGGCATCCAGGCTCATTAAAACATATTGCAATTTCTAAGATAGAGGCTGAAAGAGATAGGCTCCGTGACCCATTTAGGGTCCTGAAAGGCATTTTAATAATACGCTCAAGTTGTTTACAGTTACATGAATCTTTGTAGCAGTCAGGTATATGAAAGGGAAACAAAGAGATTTCTCAATCAACAGAGAAAGAAAAATCATACCTGTCAATCATGATTTTTGTAATACTTGAATAATTTTAAAACAAGAAAAAAAATCTATTTCCAAACAAGCACTGTGTAAGCAGTACCTTACAATATAGTAAAATCCATACTACAAGCCTACAAAGTACATAAATCGGGGTCTTCTTCTAAGCCTCTACTGTAATTAGCAATTTGAACTGTATGTTTTATGCTATTTGTGTTAATAGGCAGATCTTTGTGTAGTTGTACCTGTACTTGCAAGACTGAGGTGAAGGTTTTGGCGTCTTCTGCAACTCCTCCAATGTAGAGAGGTCTAGTGAATTCTGGCGCATGGTCATTTTCATCCTGGACATCAATCACCACTTTAGCTGTGTTAGCTAGAAAACAGAAACCCAAAATACACATTATGATACACTTTTCCATAAAGGAGTGCTTTTGTGAAACACATACAAGGACAAGCACAAGCAGCATTGACTGGCTGCAGTGCTGTAGCACCAGTAATTTCATCCTTCAGGTTCCAGTCAGCAGATTGTTAATCGAGCTAGCTTGAGTTAGCCGATAGCTTAAATAATAGCAATGACCTAAAATACTATGGTGAAGGTTCAAAATAGAGCTTCACAAACCAAAAGGAGACGTCCCAGTGGGTACATCATATTTTATATAGAGTCTATGCCTGTGTCGCATAACAGATGTGTTTCAGGTTGTGGAACATTAATCAGATTTACTCCATGTTATGAGTTCAAGACATCTCTTTTAGATTTGATCACTTCCTTTTTAGCCCTGTAAAGCCTGAATCATAAAATAACTGCCAGAAAATTGTATTTTTTTTATAATTAAGTATTTATTGAAACGTCAGACTATTTCAATTTGCATATATCTGTTTTAATTTGTATCATTTGCTACATTTGGCATTTTTGTCCAATTTATTGCTTACAAATGTATTGTTTCAGTGGTCTTAGGTGTTTCAAATTGATTTGAAAGTTTGATTTTTGTGGTTTACGTTCATATTATCATAGCCGCTCATTGGCCACAGCTTCTAAAAGAATGCCACTTGATTTAGATTTATGTTAAAAGCACATTGCGTACTCCTAGGAAGTATATATGTATAGGCAAGTTGGTATCCAAAACTGGTCTGACAATGAATAAGAGTTTAAAATTTACAGCTATATTTACAACTTATTGCCACCATTAGCAAAGGTGAAAAAAAACCTCTCCCAACCAACCAACCCCCCCAAAAAACACCAAAAACAAAAGAAAACCTCAGAGTTAAAGTAACTAATCACAAGCATTTCCCTTCATCAACAGCTATGATTAATTCGGCTACAATTAGAAGCTTCGAATGAAAAATCTGATTAAAAGAATCTCCTCATCTCTTTCATCAGTACTCTAATGGTGGGCTCTCATCAGATTTCATTAAAAAGCTTTGGTATTGCAAACCATCCCAAACATCTATGCTTCCATTTTGATTCAAATGTCCCTAAAAAGTCATTGGCGTGCTGTGGTATGTGAACTATCTGTCAAAAGAAATAACCTAGACTGTTCAATGAATGTTCTATGTATTGCATTGAGAAGCTGGAAAACAAATTGCATTTTCAGGGCATTCAAAGGATTTCAAAACATGGGTTAGTTAAGTGAACAATGACTAAAGGACTTCAAGTTCATCATCTGAAAGTATGCTGTGAGATATTTAAGACACTGCTCAATGTGGAGTATGCAAGTAATGGAGCAATAACATTGACCTGAAGGATCTGATCTGATTTTTGAGACACATGCGTCAAGAAATCTCAACCCTTAATGATAACTGACAGCATCAGAGACGTCTTGGCATTTCCAAGGCAACTGTCTTCACAAGCAATGTCTTTGCCAAGATTAAAAACCAGATTTTGCATCAATAATTCACGTTTTAGTACTGAAAACACATGCATAGAAAAAGCTGCTTTAAATGTCTTACATATCCTTTAAATATTCAGTATAAGCTACTGTGTTTTGTATTTGTTAATTGTACCTCAGAATGACTCACATTCAACCTTTATCTGGCCACGAACAAGAAATTCAGAATCACACCCACGGAAAACTGCATCACAATAAATCAACCCGACTCGGTTAAAAGGTGAATCATGTCAGAAAGACAACACAAACCCAGGATTGTGAACTTTTGTTTACTTCAATACAGACGAAAGAAGAAAAAAATTCCCTTAATAAACTTGCACTGCTGACAGGATAAAGCAAACAATATTCAGCTTATCTTTAACAGGCATCCTTAAAACACAAGAGCAAAACATATAGTTTCAAGCCATATCTTCACTTGAATTAAAAAGCAGGATTAACATATTGTTGAAATCTCCTATTGATTTGTTTCCTGATTAAAATGCGCACCGAGAAGAACTGAAGGAGTTCTGCTAATGACTACAATGACTTGTAGCTTTAATCCCAGCAGAATTCTTCAATTCAAATCGTTTAAATGAAACAAGAACAGCATGTGGTAAACACTATAATTAAGGAAGAGAGACCTTGGTAGCTGAACATCAATTAAGAAGAATGCAGATATGTTTTCAAAGCAAAAACACCAGCAGGCAGATGGAAATCGCAGAAACAAGAGGCAGAAACAATTAAAGAGGGGAAGGAAAGCCACAATTTCGGTTTTAGTCAACACTTGATCTCACATGCAATTTTGGCAACAAAAAAAGTAAAAAGAAAGAAAGACTTGAAAACTTAGATTACAGCTGGTTTACCACTGAACTGACCTGCACAGATCACTGAGTACCAATTCTTGGGACAGACTGGAAAAAGTTACAGCTTTACAGATATGATCTTCAATCTTCCAGCCCACTTGCCAGCTTATTTTCCCACTTTGATCATAGCAAACGCTTTTTGACATTTGAGAAATAAATTCTGGGCAGTTATATAATTGCACATGTGCCGAGACCTCCAGTGAGAGGCAATGAGACACAAATCTAGCATTTTTTTAATCAACATCAACAGTGAAAGCAAACAAACTGGCAAAACCACAGCTTTGATAGAAATCTAAGCGAGAAGAAAAAGTTGCTTTAAAGGCAACACTAACCGCCAAGGTAGAGTATAATAAAAAGTATAGCTTTGTAGAGCGTGTGCAAGGTGAAAGTAGAGAGATGTAAGCTGTTTTAACACATGCGCTGCAGCTCTGAACGTGTCTTGACATTTCCCTCATGAAGATGCATATGATAATGCAAATGTTGAATCGGTCAGAAAATAATGTTTAAGCTGTCAGAGCTCAGGACAAAGTATGTGTGATGTCAGATGTCAGTTTGAGAATACTAAATCTTCCCTCCTAGACATTCCACGGTAATCTGTGAGTGATGTTATTGTAAGGTGGAAGCATTTAGGAACCACAACAACTCAGTCATGAAGTTTGCTGAGCTATGCAGAAGTTACCAGTGCTCTGCTCACTGAGAACCAGCAGATGTCCAAAACTCCTCTAGCGTTAACATCAGCAGAAAACTGTGCACCAGGAGCTTCATTGGATGGCATTTCATAGCCGACCAGCTCCTGTAGGTGGCCCGGTGCTTTTTTCCATATAGTGCACCAGTATATTAAAAAAGGTCATGAGGTGTCCTGTCATCAGGCACTTACTTTTTGAGGGAGCTCTCAGGTTTGAAGACACCACTCTCATGGAGTCCGCCTCTACCTTCAAAACATAGCTGGCATTGGTCTCATAGTCCAGGGGCTTGGCAGTGTAAATGACTCCTGTTGTTTCATTTAAAGCAAACACACCTGGGTAGAACAAGACAGAACAATGAAGAAAGATAGAAGGGTGGCATATAGTTCCATAATGTTCTGTATGAATCAGTTAGTGAGTGGGATGCCGACAGCTAGTGAGTAGCGTTTTATAGACTGAAGTGGAAGTCATATAATGTCTCCTGAGCATACAGTAACAGATTTTGAGCTCCACAACCGAACACAGGAAAACTCTGTATAACCAGCTCTAAGTTTACTCACCACCCTCGTTGCCTTCGATGATGGAGTACACGATAGTTTGATTGACAGCAGCTGCTAAGATGACTCCCACTGGGGTTCCAACAGCAGCCTCCTCGCTGACTGGCAGAAACCTGGCAATGGATCAGTCAATCAATACAAACTGATGAGAAAATGAAATATGTATGTGTACACTGTGGGCCAACCTTTTCTCAAAGGGTAATCACATTTTGGCAAGTTCAGTAGACGTGAGAGTTGAATCTGTAAAATACTTCCAAGATATTTTTTCCTTCCTTCATGCTTACAGCTATATGATCATTCAAACCCCAGAGACAAAGTCTATAAGTAGTGTTTACATTTTTAAAAAGCTGGATTGTATAACAAATGCGTAAGAAGTTGCTCTTTGAAACTGCGCTTAGAGATAAAGCAAGACTTGGCAGCTGAACAACAGCTTTTTTAATGCATTTAATAAACAAATTCACTTAATCTTTGACAACACTCCTGTTTATATTCCTCAGTACAGTAATGTCAGACACCATAGATCAGTGTATTGCTGTTCTCCAGCCAAATGTCAGTTAAAGGATGCCAGTGACAGTGTTACAAAACACAGCAGTCAAAACAGCCTCTGCTCTCACTGATAACATGAGTTGCACACAAAAAATAAAGTCATTAAGGACGTTCTTTAAGCATCTATGTGTTGATTGTAAAGTCCGATGTTCAACTGAGAACAAATAAAAAAATATGCAAACTAACTGAATGGCATTTGTTCAGGCATCCTACAAAATACAGCTGAATCAGCAACCAGCAGAACAGCTGATGGATCAGCTGTTACCCTTTTATAAATCCTTTTAGCAAATCAACAGGCTGCTCCATGTAAGTTGCTTTAGCCTTCCTGCAAAGCTGCTTTGCAACCCACCTCGCCTCCTTTTCATGCCATGCCTGATCTAATCAGTGCCATGTTTTTTGTCAGTGTATTCTCTAATGTGGGATGTTGCTGCTTCTCTCATTGGCTTAACATTCAGTTGGACGGGCGGGCAGATCCAAAAATATAGTCAAAGAGCCAAATGCGACAGAAAAAAACCCAGAGCATCAATGGCATAGCAGCTCATCTGATCCATCACAGTTCACAGGTTATTGGCCGTAAAACGACTAATGTGATCTTGACCTTGATCACTGTGTGTAATATTTACTAAAAACGCTGCAGAAGGAGTGATGATTCTTATGATTTGTGGACAAGCTCATTGACCCACTGGCTAATCATCTTCAAACTTCTGCTGAATTTAAATAAAGGGTTTAATTCCTGTTTAACCAATTAACTCGTAACTAATAACAACACAGTTAATTCCTATCATTTAAAACAGAGAAAATCCTCCATTTCAGAAGCTGGAGCCTGCACATCCATCATATTTGTGACTAACACATTAAAAAATATGTGATTATTAAAATAAAGAAGTCTGTAGTTATTTTCTGCTGATATACCTATGGACTAAATAACAAATTAGTAGATGATCAATCCCACCTTAATTAGTGATATAAACCATATGTGACATATGTTAATGGGCTTTGGTCGTTTGACGAAGGCTTACATGATGTTTGGATGAAACTTGCTCTGATACAGCACATTTGGAACAACTTGTCTGACAGGTCCCACTAGTGGCCTGAGCCAAGCGCTGAAATTAAACCATCAATAGCTTTTCAAAGGGAACCCATGCGTGGTCTTGTTTTTGTCCACCTGCCTCTTATTGCATGTGGTGCAGTTTTCCCTACTTACAGCCCTGACAGATTTTCTAAGAATCTGGCAAATCTCAAATTTCCAGCAGGCTTCGCTCCATTAAATAAACCCAGTCCAGTCATTAGGCCAACCGTCACAGCTGGCTAAACATTATAACATGGGCTACCAACTGGCTAAGCTATCAAGCCATCACTACGTGATAAATGGGACTGTTGGAGAGTGTGAGAGAGTGTGTGCTGAATGTGTTTGTATGAATTTTAACTTCCAGTCCAGTCAATTGCTTCTCTAACCACCTGTTCTATCCAAACACTCTTGTAGGTAATGGTATAGTAAACCTGAAGCTAATCAAATGAATACAGACTCAAATAGGGACCTGTTACTGCTAGGAAAAGGAAAATAAAAACACAAGCTACTAGCGATATCTCTTTTCTATTCATTCTACTATTTCATTGCAAGGTATGACAGTGTGACAGCGACCCATCATGCATTTGTACCAAATCCCTGAAAGCCATCATTCATTTCATTCTATGTGAATGTAAACATGTCAAAAGATCTCCTGTGAAAAAGATCTATTGTGTCTGCAGTACAGCTCCAGACTGCTGCTATTTAGCAAATGGGTGAAATGTTGCATAGCTGATATTGAGGCTATTTTCTTCCTTTATTACACAGTGTACAGTAATTAAAGTGTTGACAGGAAAATAGCACAAAGAGACAAAGCTAACAAAAGGACCTGGGCACACTCAGGAAAACTGGATGTTGCATTTTTGTCACTTGCTTCTGCAATCATATCCAAAGAGCAGATTTCACCACTTCTACAAGCATAGAATATCCATGCTCCCTTCCTTTCTCTTATCCAGTTCAGGGTCTCAGGGGTGCTGGAGCCTATCCCAGCTGTCATAGGGCAAAAGGCAGGCTACACCCCAGACAATTACCAGGTTTATCACAGAGAGACAGACAACATTTCACATTCACGGCCAATTTAGAATAGCCAGTTTACCAAACCAGCGCACGCAGTCTTTTGGACTGTGGGGATAAAAAGGTGCGAGCTCCACACGGAAAGGTCCCAGCAGGAGGGTGGATTCGAACCCAAGACTTTCTTGCTGCAGGCAGATGTTGTCCTTTTACAAGAGACCCACAGACCTCTTAGAGGTTCGAATGAACTTAAAACACCTGAGTTTCCTAATGTGTTCTCAGCTTGTTATAATTCTAGACAAAGGGGAGTAGCAATTTTAATACATAAAAATATTAATTTCACAGTACTCGATACAGTTATAGATCCAGAGGGCAGATTCTTAATCATTAAACTATCTATACTTGATAAAAAGCTATGTATTGTAAGTGTATATGGTCCAAATGTTGATGATCCCTCATTCTTTCACGGTTTTTTCAGTGCACTCTCTGAGCACTTAGATGGCACACTTGTTCTTGGAGGCGACCTCAACCTTGGACTAAATGAAGAAATGGATAGGCTCAATACAGCAGGAACTCAGCGTAATTGGCAGTCCATAAATATAATCAAACAGTATATGAGCGACTTTGGTCTTTGCGATGCATGGCGCTCCCTTCACCCCACCAGTAAGGAATATACTTTTTTCTCACATGTCCATCACTCCTACTCTCGTCTGGATTATTTTTTGGTCAGCAGCTCACTGCTGAGGGACATTTCAGACACTGAGATTCACCCTATAGCTGTCAGCGATCATGCTCCTGTATCTTTAACACTAATGCACAAGAATAATACTACGCCTAGTAAAAACTGGAGATTTAATACATCACTGCTTAAAGATGAAGACTTTATTAAATATTTTTAAAAAGAGTGGACTTCATATTTAGACTTTAATGACACTCCCGGAACATCAGCTTCTGTTCTATGGGAAGCAGGGAAAGCTGTGATGAGAGGTAAAATAATTTCTTTCTCATCACATAAAAAGAAAAAAGAAAACAAAAATATCCAGGAATTAGAAAAAACCATCAAATCACTAGAAGAAGCCTATGCGTCCGACCAAGATCAGGAAACATTGAACAAAATACGCAAAACAAAACTAGAATTAAATGAGATAATTGATAAAAAAACAAAATTCTTAGTACAAAGACTACGCTTACAAAATTATGAACATGGTAATAAATCCGGTCAATTTCTAGCAAACCAGCTAAAAATAAATAAAGAAAAAACAACTCTATGTGCTGTTCAAGACTCATCTGGGAATACAGTATATGACCCGAAACAAATAAACAACATCTTCAGGGATTTCTATAAAACGTTGTATTCACCACAAATAAACCCATCTAAAAAGGAAATTGATCAGTTTTTAGACAACATAACTCTCCCAAAATTATTAGACTCTCAAGCAATGGCATTGGATTCGCCACTGACACCAGGTGAACTCCAGGAAGCCCTGATAAGTATGCCCAATAATAAGGCTCCAGGTCCAGACGGCTTTCCTGCAGAATTCTACAAAGAATTCTGGACGATTTTAGCCCCAATTTTTTACAGAACGCTGTTGGAAATCAAAGAAAATGGCAGACTCCCATCAAATATGAATTCTGCAAACATTAATCTCCTGCTAAAACCAGGCAAAGACCCTGTATATCCCTCAAGCTATCGTCCAATATCCCTTATAAATGTAGACCTTAAAATAATCTGCAAAGCTCTCTCGAAGAGACTAGAGAAAATAACCCCCCTCTTAATTCATCCTGACCAAACTGGTTTCATAAAAGGTAGGCACTCATCAACAAATACACGTAGATTACTTAATTTGATAGACTACTCATACAGTAAAAACCTTGAAACTACAATATTTTCTTTAGATGCAGAAAAAGCGTTTGACAGAGTTAACTGGAAATTTCTATTTGCAACTTTACACAAATTTGGTTTTGGATCTTCTTTCATCAGCTGGTTAAAAATATTATATAATTCCCCAACAGCTTGTGTCAGAACAAATGACCAGACATCCTCCAGCTTCTGTCTCCTGAGGGGCACCAGGCAGGGATGCCCACTCTCCCCTTCACTGTTTGCAATTTTTATTGAACCACTAGCAGCAGCAATTAGACAGAATTCAGTAATTAAGGGCATAAAATGCAAGAACGTGGAACATAAAATCAGCCTTTATGCGGATGATGTGCTACTCTTTCTCCAAAATTCACAAACCAATATCTCTGGGGTGATTGAATTGATAAACTCTTTTGCAAGAATATCAGATTACTCAATTAACTGGTCAAAATCTACAGTCCTTCCGATTAATTGCTCCTTCCATAATTCCTCTTCTACTCCACTGCAATCGGGAAATATAAAATATTTAGGTATTAATGTTTCTCCCAAGCTTGCAGATCTAACTAAATTAAACTATATCCCACTTTTAAAGAAAGTAGAAGGCGATCTGGCTAGGTGGAAATGTCTACCCATATCACTCATGGGAAGGGTTGCCGCTATAAAAATGATGGTCTTACCAAAAATAAATTATTTATTCTCAATGATCCCAACTAAACCGCCACAAGATTGGTTCAGATCTCTAGATTCATATATGTCCAAATTCCTTTGGAAAAATAAGCCCCCACGTATAAGCTTAAAAACACTACAAAAGACCAAGGATAAAGGAGGATTAGAACTACCTAACTTTCAGCACTACTTCTTAGCCAACAGGCTCCAATTTATCTCAGGATGGCTAAAACATACCCTCTTAGATGAACCTTGGCTAGATGTAGAACAAGCACTTTGCAATAATCTAGAGATTTCAGATCTACCATTTATCAGCTCAAACATTCAACGACATGAATGCTTCAAAAGCGTCAACATTAGCTCCTCTCTGACAGCATGGTGGGAGTTTCTGAAGTTGACAGAGTCTTCATTAATCCCATGCAAACGTACACCTATCTGGAACAACCCTGACATATTACAAAACAATAATATGATAAACTTTTCAGATTGGAGTGGTAAAGGAATCAAATATTTAGAACATATACTAGAAGGAACAGAATTTATTTCATTTGACAGACTAGTTACACAATATGGGATCAACAAGAAAAGATTTTTAGAATATCAACAAATTAAATCCATAGTAAAAAAGAAATTTAAACCGGGTCAAGTTGAACTACAAACACCACCAAGTGTGGTTCAATTTCTTACTCTTAAAACCCCCAAATTACTATCCAAAATATACAGAATGCTTTCTAAAATAGATGAATCAATATCACTTCCTATTGCAAAATGGGAAGCGGATTTATCAGTTAACTTAGACCAAAACTTTTGGTCTCAGATTTGCTTAAAAACCTTTCATCTAATTAGAAATCCCAGTCTTCAATTAATTCAATACAAAATACTACATAGAGTGCACTATACAGGTCATCGGATGTTCAAGATGGGCTTTACGTCTACCAACAACTGCTCACACTGCCAAACCAATTCACCGGACAATTATATCCACGCTCTTTGGTTCTGTCCACCAGTTCAGAAGTTTTGGCGTGAGATATGTGAAGACTTATCGAAGTGTCTGAAATGTAACATTCCAACTTCCCCTTTAGTGTGTTTGTTGGGCAGCTTAGATAATGTCACTTCAGAAAAGAATATAGCCCACATGGTTTTCACTGCCCTATGCATAGCCAAGAAAACAGTCCTCATGAACTGGAAAAATAAAAATAATCTTAATTCTAACCAGTATAGAAATTATCTATTAGATTACATTAGTCTTGATACAGCCTCTGCCACCACATCAGATCAATTGCTCTGGGCTCCTTTGATCAGCTCCATCACCTAGTGGGGGTGGGGGGTCATAGTTTGGTCCCACCTTCACTGTTGTGATTGGTGTGGGGGTAGGGACAGGCTTAGGGCGTCGGGGGGTTCCCCAGGAGCATCTTCCTTGGGGGGCTCAACCCGGGGTAGCGGTCATGGCCAATTAAGGGCTCTGTTGGCTCTTAGGTGACAGTTTCCTCGTGGCTGCGTGCAGCGGGGCTAGGGGAGGGTCTGTGCTGACGGACGTGGGTTACTGACCTGGTAGCCTGGCTGCCCCTGGGTGGGTCCGGGACAGGCGTGAGGTTCTGGGGGCGCTCCGTCTCTGGGCTGGGGCCCTGGCCGGGCCTCGGGGGCTCGGGTCCTGGTTGGTGTGTTGCTGGGGTTGTGGGCGGGTGGGTGTATGGGGGCCCAGTCCTGGCGCAGGGCGCCGCCGGTGCATCGAGCCACCTGGGGGACTCTTCAACTGGTGGGGGAGGTTGTCACATCTTGCAGGAGCTTTCCTCTCCTCAGGAATTCTCCCTGCAGGAGGGGGAGATATAGGAGAGGTGGAGGAAGATCTCAGCCTGGGCGTCTATTGTCTTGTGTAGTCTGGAAGATGAGTGGATGATGGGGTGGGTGCAGTTTTCTCTGTAGTGGGGTCGGGTGGGCTGTCCCGGGCTCTGTGGGGCCGGGCGGCGCTGCTGCACTGGGCCCTGGTCCGGATGGGCCTGGGCCCCCTTTCCCTGGCGGGTTGCAGAGCATGGGGGTGCCTACTGGGGTCAGCGGGGGAGCTGGCCCCAGGGAGGGGTCACTTGCCCCTCCCTTTCTTCCCTCCCCATCTCCAGCTGCCTCCCTCTTCCCGCTCCACCACAATCACCCACACATGCAGGGCCTTGGGGTAGGGGTGTGTCACCAGGGTGCAGAGGAGGCATCCCCCCCCTCTGTCCCCTTCTGGCTGCCTCTGCCTCAATTTTATCTCACAACTTAGACATTCACATTACTCACACTCTCATAACATATACATATAGGATCTTGGGGGTGGGCTCACAACACGGACTCCAAATTACCATCAGGGTGTACACCGCACCCCTGGCGTCGTTGCCCACCTCTCAATTTTAAATACACGTAGACATTGAGGGCTATCAGGAGGGGCTATGCGCTTACCTGCTGCTCTCTGGCAGGTAACTCCATGCCCTCCTGGGTTTTAATTGCACCTTAGAACACATATACATCAACACTACATATGAGCGGGTAGAGGGAGGTTTGGAGTCTTCTCACACCCCCGGTCTCTGCGGCCTGCTGGAGCGGGGGGGCTAGGAGGAGGAGTTGGCCGTCCGACTGGGGTCTGGTGTGTGGGGCCTCCCTGCTGCTGCGGAGTCGGGGCAGTCTGCTTCTCCCCACTGCAGGGAAAAGGGTAACACCACCTGGGTCTGGGTGCAGTTTCCCCCTCCAGGGGCAAGGGTACCTAGACCCGGTTCTTAGAGTACGCTTGGGGAGTGTGATTGTGTGTACAGCGTCTCTTTATGTCTGTCTCCACGTTGGTTGAGTGTGGAGTAATTGCTTATGAGAGCATGAGGGTGGGAATGGATGTTTGTATCTGTGTGTGCCTGTATGTCTGTGTCTATATGTCAGGTTGGGTATCAGACGCCACCTCTCTGGGGACATCTCAGGCCCTCCAAGGTTTGGAGGCCTATCTCCCCCCACCACTTCCCCTGCCGGTGGCAGACGCCCTCAGACATCGATGCGTTGGTGGTTCTTTGTGTCCGGGGGTGGGCGTCCGGGTACACACCGGCTCACTCCTTGGTGGCTGCTTATCCGGGCCTGGAACCTGGGGCTCGCTCGGGCCACTTCGGGGGTGGGGTGCCCTCGGCCTCTCGGCCTGGGGCTCGGTCACTCAGGCACAGCTGGCTGCCGGCGGAGCTCACGGGCACGTCACTGCAACCCCCCCTGGCTTCTGCTCTGCGGCTGCTGAGTGATCCCTCATCTGGGACTCTCCTCAGCTCTTTCTGGGACAGTGGCGCGGCTGCCCCTCCGTTGGTCTTCCTTGGTCTCTTGTGTTCTGGGGGCCTCTGGATGTCTGGAGTTTTGATCTCCTCCATACCTGCTTCATGCCCTGGAGGATGGGACTGTGGCCCCCCACACCCTCTAGCAGATCATTACATTAAGGAACCTTTTAAATACAAGCGCGCTCATGCTCACAGGTGTACACACAGGTGATCACACACACAAACTACACCCTTTTTGGCTCCTACCTCAAAGCACACTGTGCGCTGTCGATCTTACGTGCTGCACAATAATGTTTAATATTAAGTATTTAGTGTTATATTCCCATATATCATTGTGATGTTGTTTATTCTATTACTCTCGTTTTTTTCTGCTTGTTTTCTTTTTTCTTTCTCAACAGGTGATCCAGGTGATCGATATATGTATTTTTTGTCTGCTTATTTTGTTGGTTTTTGTTTTTTGCCCTTTATCCCCGTCCCTCTTCTCCGCTGTTTTTTTTTGTTTTGTTTTGTTTTTTCCCCCCTCTTTCTTTCTCCCTTTTCTTTTCCCCTGTCCCGTATCTAGCAAGTAAAAAAAATAAAATAAAATAAAAAAAACAATAAAAGGTAAATCAAATGGACCATTACGGCAAGGCTGGGATGGTCCATTTGGTAAAGTAAATCCGTTGGGCATCTTTCTTCACCTTTAGACAATAATTCTGATGGCAAAAGAACCAAACGGGACAGGTTTAAAAAAAAAAAAAAAAAAAAAAAAGACTTTCTTGCTGTAAAATAACAGTGCTAATCATTGCATCCCTGTTAAAAAAGATCTGTAGCATCATAGCTGATACTGGGGTTATTTTCTTCCTCCTTTAAACAATGTACCATAAGTAAAGGGTTGCCAGGAAAGAGAAGCAGCTATAATACAATATAATATTCTTTGTATTGTATTAAAAATAATTTTAAAAAATGCAGTAATATTCAGCCTTAAATACAAATATCTTTGTGGTAAAGATGCATTTAATTGAGAAAATGGCTGAGTTTCTTCAAGCACACTGTTACTAAGAAGAAGAAAAAAAGAGCACCAGGAATACAGCTAGCCAACAATAAAGAATTTATTTTAAATTTAATTTTGTAATTGCTTTGCATTCATTTATTGTGTTATCTTGGTATAACGCTCATTTTCTTGTGATAACAAGCTAATTAATTTAGTTATGACATGAAAATAAACATTTTTATTACTCTTCCAACACTATTCCTCCTCCTCCCTTTCTCATGTCTCTATCTTTCCCATTTCTATAGTTCATCCCCACTAAAATCTCAATTCCTCACTTAGACTCACTCCATTCATGCCGTCTAGATTCCTCATCCTGCATTTTTTTCTCCACCTCTCTCCTTCGGCCTCTCTATCTTTCCCTCAGGCTGCTGCTTCCAACCACCATCCCAGCAGACCTCAGCAACTACCAGCTATTTGTTATCCTTTCTTCCAACCCTCCATCTCCACAGTGGCTACTTGACAGGGATGAAGGAAGAAAACTGAGTGAATGCCCACACACATGCACGCACGTGCACATGCACATGCCCGAAACATCATGCTCTGTAATATGCGCACCTTTACATATGCACATACACATAAAACTGCACATGCACAAAGCTCATTACCAAGCCTATGTCACACCCCCTCCTGCAGTCTCTAATCATTGCTGTTCTGACTACTGCAAGCTGGACTGATACTGATAACAACAGAAACACACACACACACGCACACACACACACACACACCTAAACTATATTTGCGGATATACTGTATTGACTGTCATTCATTCCCTAAAAGCTTACTACATGTGCAATGTCATCAGAATTTCGAAAAAAAAAAAAAAAAAAAACTTTAACTTTAAAACTAGCTCTAAAAAAAGCACACATACCTACCCAAAGTACACGTTCTGAATAAATACAGTTTGCAGGACATAGTCTTAACAGAGTTTTAACAGTGTGAAAGGACAGACAGGATAATGAGGAAAGTGATAGATGCTGGCGATGATACCCTCCCTCCTTGTAGGTCTTTCTCTCAAAGCCACAGTCATCCATTTGTCCCACTTATTGTTTTTTTCCCCAGTTATTATCTTGTCTATTTCAGCTCCTGTTTCTTTATGATGCATCATTTGGCCCTTCTTGTCATTATTCTTCCATCCCTCCCCACACTGCTCCCTTTCTTTTCTCTATTTCTCTACAGCAATTCTGGTCTGGTCCTTTTCTGCTGTGTCCAGTACCGGGCATTTCTTTGGCTCCGTTTTGCTTTGACAACATCACTGCACAAAAGATTTTTTGTTGTTGTTGTTTTTAAATCTCAGATGAAAGTCATGTTTGATCTGATGCTTTACAATGCGTGGGAGGGCAAGCCTGGTTACACGCTGACAGATCAATATGGGCTATTTTGCAGCAATGTTTCAGATTCATTCATCATCAGTTAATTAGTCAAAATATGTAAAAATATTGCTTCAATAACATTTAAACAAGATCATTACAGTTTCATTACAAATCCTTTGAGAGCATCTGCTATATCAGTTGGTAGAAAGATGAAGTGTTCAAACTGAAAGGCAGCCCAATACACAAACATGCAGGAAAATCCGTCTGATTGTTCAGGCAACTAGCCAGACACTGTAACCCCCTTAAAACTGAATATCCGAATGGAACGACAGTAGTTTGTGAAAGTGAAAATTGCTGGTGAGCGGGTGGGAATTGATTCTGCAGAATGTTTTGGCTATTAAAGCACCAGCCTATACAACTTGTCAAGCAATCACATCCAAAGGCTAAATCATTAAACCACCATCCAAATGGCCACATTGTAAGGCTAGACAAAGTAAGTGGATCAAGAAACACAGTGTCATGGTTGTGGCTGAGAGTCTGCCAGCTAATGGACATGGTTGTCAGCTACTTTATCAAGTAAGGTGGATACAATTTCACAGTGTCCTTTCATTGATCCTATGCTAGCAATTTCTATGAACTTTCTTTGGTAAATGATCCCATTTATTTTGATGCATTCGTACATTTCCAATAAAGGTTGATTCTCTTGCCATCTACATGGGTCCATTCACATCCAGCACAGACAGTCAGATTTCCAATAAGATGAGCCCAGTTTGCTTTCTGGTAAGCATCAGCCCTGACTGCTGCAGTGCTGTAACGGTGGATAAAAATGACAACTTGCTGTTCACCCCTGCTGGTTCCAAATCTCTCAGTTTATCATCCTGCTTTTTCAGTAGGTTTCTAATTAGCTGCAGGATTTTCATTAGGAGACTGTAGAGTGAGGTAATAACCTTCAAAGGTTGGCTGGAGTTCTCTAGCTGTAGCTGGAAGGTTTAAGTTTTTAGTTAACATACCCTTGCTGTAATAAGAGCTTGTTGTGACATGATGGTTGAAAGCGCGGCTTTCTGATGAAGAAGTGGGGAGTTACAAAATCAGATACGTGAAAATTAGATTTTGAAACTGTTGCTTTTGGTCTGTTTAGAATGTGACATTAGAGCAGCACGCTGCAGTTAAAATATTGTGATGGTGAGCCAATATTGGTGATTTTATTACAGTTGCCAGGGCATGTAACTAATCTATTTTTTCTCTGTTTCTCATTTCTGCTCAGCACTGTCGGAATAATCAAAATTCATTTTCTGTACCCCCTGGCATTCTCCTGTCTCTAATCCCAAATCTCTCTCTTCTACCTCTCTCCATTCTGCTGTACTAGTCCACATGGAGCCTCTCCCTTTTCGTCACTCCTCCTTCCTGTCAATCACCCTCCCTGGTTTTTGCAGCAGTCTTTCCGACTCTAAAACTGATTTTCTCTTTTTTGTATTCTGTCAGCAAGTGTCTTGGCATATTTTCCCCTTTTTACGGGCCTCTTCTCACCTTTTACTTTACAGTTTTGACACAATTGTCAACTCAAAGTCAAACGGCTTAATACATCTCAAGCAGTCTGAACTTGAGCGAAGCAACATTCAAGTACCAATACATAAAACATGTGAAATGGCATCAGACGGATGGTTATATTGATTCATATAAACATGCAATAAAAGCAACAAAGGATGAAAAAGAATGAGAGAGTGAAAGAAAACCAAGAAGGGGGATAACAAAATATATGTCCATGCCTGTGTGCAGATTGTCTGGGAGGAGAAACTTCATCTAACCTCACTTCTATAAGGATGCAAGCTCACAATCTAAGCATCCTATTCTTGCAGTAAAATTGTATTTTAAGCCATTGAATCTAATGAATTACAAAAACCTTGGCTTATACTACTTTTAAATTTATTGTTACTGCATGGCATAATAGACTCCTTGTATTGGCATCCTGATGTATTTTTTAAACCGAACATGAAAAAGTATGTGTTGGGTCAAACTATAAATATTTGAGGGCATGTGCATGAGCATACACAGGATTGCATTTCCATGGTGTTGTTCAAAAGATAATTTTACTGAATTTGTTTTCTTGGCAGCTCAGCCAGAGGCAACGAGTACAACAGGTTTCCAACAGATCCGGCGTTCCTATAATGTTTTTCCAACAACTCTGTGCATCAAACCAGGTGTTAATGATTTTGCTTAAACTTAACTTTTAGTTGGTGTAAAAAAAATGTTCATATTAGCCATTATAGCATACAATATAAGATATATCAATACAGAATTAAAAGATAAAGTTCAAACAAGCAGGTATTGAAGTGGGTTGGAATGATCCAGGATGGCATTGCAGTTAGTTGTGTAATAAGCTAATAGGTAATTAAATCAGATTTTTATACAAAATGCTCTTAAGCAAATACATTTTTCATGTGCTGCAATGTGGTGGTCCTTCCAGCTGGGGTCATGGAGAATGTTATGGACACCACCCTGCACTGATTCTTTTTTCCTTTGCATCCCTGTCATGCGGATGTCCATAAAGTTGCAATAGAAGTGCTTCAGTATGCAATGTTTTTCAAAGACATTCTTCAAACAACACAAATATGAATTGTTTCTGTGCAATTCAGGCACATAGTATATTTGCTCACTAAAGATACAGTTGCTTTGAGTTTGCTTTCACAAGAAGATAAAACAGTTAATAACTATTCTGGAACTCTCTCCCTCTAAATTTGAGATCTGTGGACTAAGTGGTCACTTTTTAAGAAACAACTAAAAACCCATCTTTTTAGGGTTGCATTTAGTCAACTTGCATTTAATTTTAATTTCTTTTTGGCTGTCTTATTTTGTTGTGAAGTACTTTGTGATCATTGTCCTAAAGCGTGCTATATAAATAACAATAACATTTTACTTGCTTACTTACTTATTTAAATAATTGTCCAGACTGCCAAGTAATAGGGCTTACTTCTAAGGAATGTAGTTGGCTAAATCCACAGATAACGCAGCAGGACAAGTCAGCAGAACTTATGCGTATCCCACTTTAATTGTACTTTAACCTCATACCATGCACGTTTTCAGAAGTGCTCTCGTATACCTATTATTCTGATCTAGTGTTATCCTTTCAACTGAAATATGCAAAAACAGATTCTCTTCTTTAACTTGTGTTTATACATTTCCCCCTCGGTCTTTTAAAAATGCCAGACGAGCCTCAGAAATGCAATTACGTAGTTTCATAGCAAAAAACCTCTCATCTTTTTTTGGCATAGCACACTTAAAAAGGAACATTGGTTATATATTTTAAATGTCACAGTATGTTTTTTCAGCTGTACTGCACTTCTGATTCTAATAGAAATGAAATTAAACAAAGGATAATGCAGTGAGTTTAACACAAAATTAGTTTTTATGTCTACGTCTGCTTAACTAATACTCTTCAAATTGTAAAATCACAATGTGTCACTTTAATTTCTTATCTTTATCACATATTGACCTCGACCTCTATAATGCCATTAGTTAGCTCTTGGGATAAGTGAACTTTTGTGCTGAGTGTAATAAAAGTCCCACCATCCTCATATATCTCATGGGGAGGACATGATATTACTATGACCTTAGCCTCTGACCTTAAACCACAATAATTTAATCAAATCATCTATGAATCTGAGTAAATGTTTGTCTGAATTTGAACATATTAGTGAAAGTGAACTATCAGGCAATGAGAATCAGGCATGAAGACACAGCTGGTGTGTAGGTTTATAAAATAAAAAATAAAATTACTGAAATATCTAACAATAATGTTGAAAAAGACATACTTAACAGAGCTATGAGAGCTAATTAAGAAAAGGAGAAAAAGACTATTGTGGTGTTATACTGGAATGAGTCAAAAAGAACTGCGTATAGAGGTATATTTCACAAACTTTGTATCAAGCCTTAAGCCTTGAGAATTGAGAGAATATCTTTACTTGACCAAACACGCATGCATGTTCCAACGGATTCGATTCTGGCTGATGAAATTACTAATTTAAAAGCTATCTGCTTCTTGTTCGTGAGCTGTCTTCTCAAATTTTTTGGCCATCTTTTCTGTGTCTCTAGTGATTTCCAGAGTAATACTGTATGTGACATCAGCTGCTAAATGCCAGGAGGAGATAAATTTGAATCACCACTTTAACACAAGTATACGAAATACTGAAGTGAAACTAATTTTAGTTTTTGGCCTAATTAGAGTTTTTCTGTATATTTTTAATATTATATGATAATTTGATTACCTTTGTCAGTCACTCCATGGGAGACTGCCTTTCTCTACACATTATATAACTGAAACAAATGCACATAGATTTCACTCTTACAGTATTCTATTATTTATATATTGGTTCAACAGGAAGCAGCCAGCAGAAGATGGGTATACTGTGGTCATAAAAGGATGGATATGGTCAGCAGCAACACTGTGGCGTAGACTGTGGCACTTGGTACTAAGGGGCCCAAAGTGCACCAAAAAAATATTCCTCACACTGAACTGTTGATACAAGGGATAATAGATCCATGCTTTCATGTTGTTTACACCAGATTCTGACCCTGCCATCTGAATGTTGCAGTAGAAATTGAGACTCGTGAGACCAGGCAGCATTGTTTCCAATCTTGTGTTGTCCAATTTAGATGAGTGAGTTTACTGCACTCAAATGGCCTGCACAGTCACCAGATCTCAATCCAAAAGAGCAACCTTTGGGATGCGGTGGAATTTGGTATCTGGATCTGGAACAACTGTGCAATGCTATCATGTCAATATGGACCAAAATCTATAAGAAATGTGTTAAGTGTGTGATATGAAGAACTAAAGTAGTTATGAAGGCAAAGGGGGGGTCCAACCTGGCATCTGCAAGGTGTATATCTTTATAAAGTGTCATGTGAGTGTCGATAAAAAGACAGCTAATGCATTGCTAGCACATAGTCAGTATACAGCAGCAAATGTCCGATACACTGTGCACTTCAAAGGGAGAAACCAACAAATGTTGTAGAAGGATTTGGATAATAGTGGTTTGGGTAATACTTGACGCGGTCTCAAAATGTTTCTTTTCCTCCTTGTGCTGATGTTAACATTGGTCCAGAACTACATTTCAGTAACCACAAATATCAAGATCTTTTCAAAATGCAACGTGGAACTTGAAAGAGGCCGGCCTTTCAGGGAATGGCAGACATGCAGTCTAACATTGTCAGCAACAGATTTTCTGTTTAAAGAAACTGTCCAAAATTGGGGTTTTTACAGTCAACCCAATTTAACTTTTTCCTTTGATCTGTTGGTCTTGTAATCTGGGTGTCAAAGGAAAGAGAAATTGTCTGCACAAGTGAGAGAAGTGAAATAACCTGGACGCTTTAGAGTGACATCAGCCTATTCAAACCTATTCTGACTGTGGCTGCCATCCTTTTCATGAGTTTCATGTGAACCTCTGGTTGGTTTAAGGTCACAGGAAACTGCAGAATTCACAAAGTCATGCCACAATCTCCATTTTAAAAACTTGAAATATTCATATTAGCCTTGCCTTGTAATACTTCGGATACTTCAGGCTCATTTTAGCCCTTAGGTAGACTAAGCAAATTTAGGATTTGGTATGCATTATTTGTTTGTTTGTTTTTTAATAACACTGATGTTTTTATGAGCTGAAACTATGAATTTGCTGCAATATATTAAGCATAAAATCTGAAAGATTACACATGAAAACCATATGTCTTCATATCAACAATATGTGGGTACAGATGTCTACCTGACTGAGTACTGACTGATCTTTAAAGCTAGTAGAATATTTTGATTGGCTGTCTGCCTGCCTATCAATTAGATCGGATATCTCATTGTCCATCTGCATTGCATCGTTTCTCTGTTTAAATCTTTACCTGCTTGTATACTTCAGTCTGCTTCAGTCTGTCAGCTCATCTGGCACTTTAAAGACTTTTCCGCCTGTATGTTAATCTGTCTGCACGCATGTGCGTCTGCCTTTCTGCCTGTCAACTTCAGTGTGTTTTTGAAACGATGGATTCTGGCAGCATTGTCACTTGTTTTCTCCTTTTTTTCTAACCTCCTCCAACTTTTATGGTTGTATTTCCCCTGTTCTCCCACTCCGCATGTTTTCCCCCCTTCACTTTCCATCTCCTACTTTTTCTTTCCATCTGAAACTCACACTCCACCATCTCCCAAACTGCTTCAATGCCACTATCCTCTCCCGACATCGTTGTCTGTCCTTCTTATTTCTGTCTCAGTCTTCTTCCTCACCACTATCTCTCTTGCTGTCTCCCAACTGCAAGCAGCAAATAACACCACCGATGCCGTTTTCCATTTGTTGTCTGAGTCGTAAAAGTGCCAAGAGCACAGCATGTGTCTGTGTGCAACAGTAAAACAAGGTAACCTTGAAATGAATGGTTTAGCAAGCTTTGTAGAGCAACATATTAGATGTGCTTTAATGTACATTTTTATACCTGAGAGTACTATGATTTTCGAACAACGCTCACACTGTTTTAACAAGGTTGTATCTTATAAATGATATTGTTAAGTTGTCACATTTTTGGCTGACTATATTGACAACACGACCAACACAAGCATTTGCTGATGAAACTGGAAAAGTTTCCATTTAAAAGCTGCAAATGATGAAGCACTAATGCTGTGCTTAAAAGTCTTTTTTACTAAAGCTACTGGTGCTGTACTGTAGATGACTCTAAATTAAACAGGTGATTGGTGTGTGAGTTTTAGCCATTGTAATTCACAGTGTTACACTTTGGTCCCTTTTGTTTTGGAAGATTTTAGATTTAAAAAGTGCATCACTGGTCCATTTTCTGCCCAGAAGATTGTGATTGCTCAACTACTACTTCCTGCCTGATTTTTTGGTACTTTTATTTTCCCTTTCATTTGAGCCTGGTGCATTGCTGGATGGGGAAAAGATATATACTGTACATTTGGTTTGCTTTGTGCTTGTCAAAGCAATTTTGAGTCACCGGGATACTGAAATATTAAACCTTGCCTGACCACGAACAGTTTCTATCCCTCAAACTGTACTGTGCATTGGAAATCAATATAAGAAAACCAAAAATGACTTTTAACACCAAGTGAAACAAAGCAAATTTTGTTTTTTTCACTGACAAGTTTTTCTATTATGATCACTGATGTTTTAATGAAATCATTAGCATGTTGTTCTTGTTAAAGAATAAAAGCAATTAAAATGGCACATAAGTAAACGCTGTGTATGGAGGTCACAAAGTCTCATTATCATGTCAACATGAGTGTTAATTGTTAACTGTGTTCAATCTATTTCTATATTTTATTACATGCCTGCATTGATGTTGTGTTCTTTGAACAGCAGCCATGGAAGGGAAATAGAGTTAGGGTAGGAAATGAGTTGTGGGAGGGCAATGAATATGTAAGGGTAGTATCATACAAGAACTCATTTAAAGCATTGCCATCTAGTTCTCTGTTTTTAATCAACCAGTGCTCTACAGTCCAGGTTCACCATTTCCTTTCGTATGCTTGAACGATTCACAGGTTCGTGTTACAGTAAGTGTCTTAACGCACAAACAAATATATTAATTTAAAAAAAAAGAAAAACCAAGAGAAAACAATGAATGACTTGGAGAATGCAAACTTAATGCAAACTACAGTCCCGATCAAAAGTTTAAGACCAATTGAAAAAGAAAAAGTCATATTTTGCATGGTTGGATCTTAACAAGGTTCCAAGCATCTTAATGATCAAGGAACTGACCTCACAGCCCATTGTTCATTCAGTGTTGCTAGTTTCAGTCATTGTGCAATGTACTGTTTATAAGGTTGGGGAAACCTGCAGTCAGCTGGGACTGAAGAAGAATCACTTAGATGAGTGACGAAACATTTCTCCCACTGAAAACTCTACGTCCAGATGCAGAGATGGGCGTTACTGTAATCCGATTACTTTTTTCCAAGTAACGAGTAAGGTAAGGGATTACTGTTGCAAAAAAGTAATTTGATTACTGTTACTTTCCCATAAGCACGCTGCATTACTAAACCGTGGTTTTGTTTGTGAGAGTGTCTCATGACAATGACGTAAGCGTGTGCAACGTTCGTAACAGACGTGAGCAGATCAACAATGTATAATATATAGAGTGCAGGAGAGAGTATGACTGCACAGCGTTTAAAGCGTGGAAGTACTGACCTTACTTTGAGTTTGACTCCGTAAAAAGTGACAAAAACATTAGCGTCCGCTGTACACTGTGTGGGAAGAAAATGTCTTTTTACAGCAAAAAAACCCCCTAAACTTGTGAGCAAGTACCTAGCACACTGCGTGTAAAACTCACAGAGAAACCCCCGGATCCCGGACACTGACAAGACCGCTGCGGCACCGGGCAAACCTCCACCCGCCCCACTCTTGCTAAACAGGTGACAATAGATTTAAGAGCAACAGGTCTTAGTGCCGCTGAGTCTTTGATTTTATTTATATTTTGCTGTGTTTTACTTGAATCTATTTGAAAGAGTGAGTGTAAATATAAAACATTTTATTTTATATGCTGGAATATGCAGAAAATTAGTTTAAATGTTAAACATATTTCGTCAAGTCAAAGGCTGTTGCATATAATTTATTTTTTAATTTAAAAGATTAAAACTAATAAAACAAGTTTTAAAAAGAGACTTTTTCATTTTATTACATTTTATATGATGGTTATGCAGAAAAAGTAGAATTGGGCTGAAAGATCTATTGCTTTATTACCTATTCATGTTGTGTATCTCATGTTTTTAAAGAGTAACTAAGTAACTAATTACTTGTGAAAATAAGTAATCAGTAAAGTAACGGGATTACTTTTTTGGAGAAGTAATCAGTAATTAGTTACTCATTACTTTTTTCAAGTAACTTGACCAACACTGTCCAGATGAACACAATCAACTTTTTGGGAAGGTTCCAAGTAAAGCTTCAACATGCAACAAGAAGAAATGGGAGTGAGACGAAACATTTTCATGAGCGTGCAATTTATTGAAAACAACGCTTAAACTGAAACAGGCTACACATCCATTTCTTCTTGTTGCATGTTGAAGCTCTACTTGGAACCTTGTTAAGATCCAACCACGCAAAATATGATTTTTTCCCATTTTTCAAGTGGTCTTAAACCTTTGATTGGGACCGTATATGTATATTTTAGCTTAACTTTTTTACAAAACACTTTAAGATGTTTTTAAGGGAGTAAAAATCGGATAAGGGAGACATGAACATTATGTAGGAGTAGGTAAGGATTTTCGTTTTTTGGTGTTAACAGATAAAAACCTTTACCTCTGGTCAGGGACAAGGACTGAACTGAACACAAGTCCAAAGAACAGCGAATGTCCAAAGAAAAGAATTGGAAAAACATTAGGAAAGCCTGAAGAACTGTTGCTCAAGAAAACTTTGCAGGAAAGTCTGGCTCCATGGAATCAAAAAGGTAGAAAGAAATGTGAGGTGGCTCAAGGCTTTCGCACACTACTTTATAGTATTAGACTGTGTTTGCTTTGTTTATTGTAAAATCTGAGTTACAATTTCATCATTGTTCGTCCGCCGTTGCACAACCCTGTAAACAATAAAACATTTAGCACGACCGACGATGTTTGTAAACCTAATGATTTCTAAGGCTTAACTATTGCACACCCCAGTGCTTAATTTGACGTGCAGAAGAATGTCAGCAACCCTGAATACAAAAAACATTGGAGCTGTTTGAAATGGGCAAAGAGAAAAAGCTGTATAAATATTTAAACTCAAGTCCAAAGGAGAATACCTATTTTGAGCATTGCATTCGAAAATGAATCATGAAGCAACTTGTAAAACCACAAATGCTGTCCTGAAATTTTTAACTTGTATGAAAGATACAGAAATAGAGTTTGATTAATTTCCATTCAGATTGTCAGCTCTACAAAGAAAAGCATCAAAAAACTCGACTGTCTGTATTCTGCAGCTGCATCTATTATGTGAAGAGGGACCGAGGAGGAGCAGGAAAAAAGAATCTCTTCTTCCGACCACAAGATTAAAGCTTTAGTCATGATGCTGTAGCACTCGATCAATTTACCGAACGTTGCTGAACTCTATGGCATCTGCAAGAAGTTCAACAAAACAGCTCTTTGATTCTTGAACACGCAGCGTCCTATGCATCCGTTTTGACAAGCTGATACAAAACAGCCTGACTGAGTTGCTTGCCATTGTCTAGTGTCTCATCTCCATCACTGTAATGACGTACACTGAAGAAAGTGAAACATCCGTGGCATTTAGTTGAATTGAATTGATCGGGATTTCTGGTTTGAAACTGTTTATTTCACTTTACCTCAAATTAAAAGTAAACATTTAATGCACTGCAAAAACTTTTCTGGAGACAAACTGTTCAAAAACTGGAGACACAACCAAAGAAAATGTCTGAGTCTGTAGTCTCAGTGTCAAGCTCTAAGCACTGGATCAGCCAAAGAGACGTGTGAGCATACATAGCTTATATGTATTCGGATACACTTCAGGGAAGTATAAAGAATTTCTATTAAACTATACTGGAAAGGAAGAGACTTTAATTTGAGAAAAAAATCTGTCTGTCATATTCATTTTATTTAAGTAGCTGTGTTTGCATAGTGTTAGAAATGTTGTTAATGTTAATGGCTGTTACATTACCAATCCAACACGTTCTCATTCCCAAATATTTTACGCTAAGTGACAAATTGTCAACCTATTATGCTTCCCTAAATGACGAGATTGGAAAAAAACGAGGGAACATGAGAACCGTTAGGAATTCAATCTACACGTTTGTTCATTTTACTTAAATCGCTTTGGAAAACACTATTTAACGTCATTAAAGTGCTGGTTAAGGTTAGGGACAAAGTTAGGGTTAGGGCTGGAATACATGGCTGGAGCGTGTATTACTGCGGGACCATCATTCTACTGGATTTCACCCATAACCCGGCGCATAGCATAAGAACGCGGAAGGTCACCTTTGGCGTTCCTCAGGAACGTGACAAATCGTCGGAATGTTACGCCTCGGGAGTGAGAACGGGCTGACCAATCTCATGTTTTAAAGGTGAGATGTTCATTTCATGGGTTTGGTGAGGGTGGGTGGGGATTGGGAAGTGTTTTTTTTTCCTTTCTCTTTAGCAACTGTTCAGTGCTTTATTTTGTCATTTTTATTATATTTTTCGTACATAAAAGGGAGCCTTTGAATAAATTCAGTCCTTCAAAAGAGAATTTATCTTTATTTCCAGCAAGTTCATTGTGACAAAATCTGGATTTTACCTTAAAGAAATCATCTTTTTGCAAAACCAAAGCTTTTGTTTGTGAATTTTAAGGAATAAAATAGATTTTTATGAAGTGTTATTAAGTATGTTTGAATCAGACAATAAGAAACCAATTTTCAATTATGTGCAAGTAGAAATTGTATTTTATTACACTGACTAAAAAGCAGAAGTTGAAAGAACTTCCTTGTAAAAAAAAATGCGAGTGCTTCAATTAACTAAGTCAAAAGAACAAATTAACTTGGAACTCACTCGAACTATCAGGTTTTACCAAAGTGAAAAAAAGATTTAAGGCAGAGGTCCCCAATCCCAGTCCACGAGGGCCGGTGTCCCTGCAGGTTTTAGATATCACCCTGGGTCAACACACCTAAATCACATGATTAGTTCATTACCAGGCCTCTGGAGAACTTCAAGACATGTTGAGAAGGTAATTTATCCATTTAAATCAGCTGTGATGGATCAAGGACACAACTAAAACCTGCAGGGACACCGGCCCTCGTGGACTGGGATTGGGGACCCCTGTTTTAAGGTCTTTAGAATAAATTATCTTTTGAGTTTGTTTCAATGTGGAAAGATAAATATTTTTGACTTATTTTAAATATAAATTTACACTTTCAGTCAAATTTGAATAGTCTGAGTAAAACTAACACATTTAGCTGTAATAAATTAGAGTAATTTTTTAAGTCTGTTCAAAGTACATTTTTTCAGTGTAAGATAAAGCAACATGCAGCCATTTTTGATCAATTTTTTAAAAATTTAAAACTAAGCTTTGATGTTTAGAGGCATTTAAGCTCTCAGATGTGTCTCCCTACTTTCTAATTAGATTCGTTAACAAGCGAGCTATGAGGCATTTTGATGGCATAGGGGTGGGGGGGCTGTACCTACAAATGCACAATTGCGTGCATGGACACACACATGACTGCACACACATATACAAGCAGATGAGTGGAGGGAGGGCTTTCAATAATCTTTGAAAAGCTAATATTTTCTTTCTGTTCACTTAGCCTCATGCTGATAATTGCCACTGGGTGCTGATAACTATTCATGTGTACATGATACTGACTGCATACTAATTCTGCAGGTGCAAGGTTGGCACTACGTAGAGAAAAAGAGGGGAAGGGGAGAAATTCTCCTCGCAATTCGACACTCAGTCGCTACAACGATTTAACAAACTTCCTCTTTGGCTCGTTAAAGGTTTTATTAGATGAAGGAGGAAGAAACAGCAAACAGTGCCAAAGCTTTACTTGTTTTTGGTCTTAATATACTGCGAGCAAGTGTGGATCTGCAGCTGTAATTTTAATACACCCCTTCAGACAAACCTTGTTTCATCCAGAAAAACACTGAAGACATTGTTTTCTTTTTTTTTCATAATTCATATTTTCAAAATACAGTCTACTGTGAAAATTCAACTCTAGTTTCTGATGTTATTAAATAAGAAGACATCGTTTCAATGAAAACTACATCTTTTAAGAATTTGGTTAGCTATGCTGAAAAACTGCATTATGTGTAAGCATTTTGAACTCTTCTGAATATTTGTTTTGAACAGTTCCAAACGAGAAGCCCAGTGTTATTTATGGTTCTAGCTTATTGAGAGTATAAAAGGTTTAAGTTCTGACTTTCAGCCTTTTCAGTACACATATACATATACATACTCCTGGGGGTGAAACTGTGGGCTACAAAGTCCTGTATTGCTCACCCAGTGTTGATTTAACCAACCAGATTTAACCAACCTACATGGCCCTTGAAGCAGTTTGCTGGAGAACTGAACTGAGACATATATTACCGAGGCTTTTACAGCTGCATTTCTACCATACATTTTTTTGCACATATGTGACCCAGCACAGGAAAAGCTGGGGAAAGACACAGAAAGACAAAAAAAACCTCAATTGTGCACATAAACAAGCAAGTAATGACAGAATCAAGAACAACAGGACACTCCACTATTTCCTGTGTTTGTTGTCTTAACTTCGTTGTCTGCAAATACAGCCCCAACTCCAAAGGAAATTTGTCAGGCTGTGTGAAATCAATTAAAGTGGTACACCTCTCCAAACAACATCTCAAAAATGTAATTTACGGAACATTTTCTGATGCATAAACACACTATTTTGCACCAGATCTTTGTCCAGCAAATCAGTTGGCTATGATGTGAAAACTGCTCGGCACAGCCACATTATTGGTAACAGCAATGCCCCCCTCAGTGATGATGCTGACCAACTTTAGCCTAATAACGTTTTTTTGGCTGATGGTTACTTATAAAGCTAGTGGAGTTTTTATAAGTTTTTATGAGTTTAATAATGTACAAACATGATGCAGGTGAATATTTCTCTATTTGCATGTTTACTGAATGCATTTAACCCATCTGGAGCGCAGAACGGACAAACTTTGGACAAATTGCCCAAAATGCGTTGACAGAGACATTTCATGGATTTTGAGTCATTCTGCGCTCCAGATGGGTTAATTGCGTAAAAGATTTTAATCACGTTAATCGCGTTAATGTGTTACCGTTGACAGCCCTGATAGAAAATAAATAAAGATAGACAAGTTCCATATCAATATGGAACTTTTACATTTTAGGAAGCAAGTACAGAATAAATAACAGTTTTGGACTTTTACATTGTTTTCGGATGTTGTGTCACATAAACCGATGCCATTAAACTGATTCTTTTATATTTTTTGTCTTGTATTTATTAAGCCTAAACAGGACTCCACACCAAAAACAGGAAATTCACTGAAAGCTCCTTAATGCATGTTCAGTGCACTGATACTACAAGTCAAATTTTATGATCCCCTACAGTATAAGAATATAATTTGATGCACAGTGTTTTCTAAAAGTCTCAAATCAAAGATAACTGGACCAAATCAAACAAATACTCCAACATGTTGGGGGGGAAAAGAGGAAATTTCAACAAGTGACTTTTAACAGATGCCCTGTTTCAGCGCTACTCTCTTTTTCATTACAGGAATCAATATTACTAATTCAGACTCGGCCGTGGCTGGAAGCCGGTCTGCTGAAACCATGCGAAATCATTAAGCTGCATTAGCTAGCTCTCAAAATCACACTGGTACAATGGTAAGCTTTTATTCTATAAAGCTGGGATAATTAATTCAAAGCTGGTACAGTGTACACTGTGTGAATACGACAAGGAATTGCAACAACACACACGCACACACAATGCTGTCTTTTACACACACAAACACATTAAAATACTGTACATAGTAAACATGCACAGACACATTCAAAGACAGACTCATACAAAAGACAATACGTGCAAGAAGGGACTTTAATGTGCACGAACAACAATGTGTGGATGCATGAAAATACTGTGAACTGTGTGATGATTAACAAATACAGAAAAATACTAAAAAGTGCACGCTCACACAGACACGCGCACGCTCTTTTAGCTGGAAGCTATGTTACATATTCATAAATGCAGTATTATATGACATCTCTCTCTCTTGCCTCCAACCCTTTCCCCTAAAAATAGACAAGAGCTTTACTCTGCGTGAAAGACAAACCTTGACGTCTTGAAATGTGGTCTCTACAAGTAAGACGTGTGTCGGATTTGACACGTTAATGTTGCAATTACAATGTTCTGAAACATTTAGCTGTAAACTCGCGGTAGCCGGTGTTTGAATAAAGAGAGTTAAGAGCTTTGAAGTGAGTTTTAATGTCAATATAGATATACTTTTACAAAATCAGTATCAAAGGTTTGATTTTTTTTTTAAGTGCTGAATATTGAGGTGTCAGAGACAGCTGGTATGTCAGCCACTTGAAAAGTGAGTTGTATCGCTGCAACTGCCTACACATATTCTGCATAGAAAAATATGGATCGCTTTGAGATATGATAAAGGCAGAAGAAGAAACTAAAATGAAAAGAAAATCTGCAAGAGTGAATAAAAGAATAATACGAAGTATTACTACCCTTCGCACTGCCAAGCGTTAACAGAAAGTCCAGCGACGTGAAAATATTTGAAACACTTAGAAAAATATGATGTTTAAAAGCATCTTCTCCTGCAATTTTCACTTTTCCAGTCTGATGTCTTCGATATTGTGTCTGACAGCCAGCATAACAAAAGAGCAAATGGAAAGAGAGCAATTCATTCACTCTAACATCAATGAGGGGACAAACAGACATAGAAAGGGGCTGATAAAAACCAGGATAACGGAGAACAATTTTTATGAGGAATAGATAGAAAGAATGACAGATCAAAATAGAGGGAAAAAAAGGATAATAGGTAGACATTATGGGACAATACCACAGCCAATTACGGAAAAGAAAACCCGAGGTGACACCATGACCTCACAAAACGAGCACCGACTGAAAGAGTTGTGGTGATGACTTGAGAATGAGTGTGTATTTGTGTCTGCTGATGAGGTAAGGGTGTCGATCGCCCGGGTTCTGTTGAGTTTCGCTTGACAGAGTGAATGAAAAATTGCTGTCTTAAAAAATATATTTAGCCTTTGCTTCTTTTAAATCTCCTGTGCAGAGACATTTAAACTCACACTTTATTAGGTAGAACTTGCAGGTACAGGGGTTGGACCTCTGACTACCTTAATTCCTTGTGGCATATGTTCAACAAAGTTGGGAACATTCCTCAGAGATTTTGGTCCATGCTGAACTGACATCAACACGCAGTCTGTGGATATTCATCATGTGAATGTCCTGCTCCACCGCATCCCAAAGGTGCTCTACAGGATTGAGATCTGGTGACTGTGGAGGTCATTTAAATGCAATGAACTGCATTTGATTGACTGAGTAAATAGTTGTGTTAATGAGCAGCTGAACAGGTGCACTTAATAAAGTGGCCAGTTAGAGTATGTAGCTCTATAATCAAAGGAGATGGATTACACGCTTTATTGAGATAAAATTACATACTGTTGCTTTATGACTTGAATATGAATCAATATTTTGACACAATGTAATTTAAAAACAGTGTAAGGTTGATTCTTTTACAGACTCTTGTGGATGAGTTTTGTCCTTTAGCTGATGACAAAATTACTGTTATCAAACACATAACACTGCTCCTCAAAGATGAAACAGGCATGCTCTGTGGTAGTTAATTATAGTGTGTGGCTTAGTGTTGTTGCAAAACAGGTGAGTGTAAGCAGCTTTTGCAGAATTCATAGAAATACAAGTGTGGAAAGCTCACCTTTAGAGGTTGATGCTGATATGCATATTTGTTTTGGCAAGAGAAATTTTGCCAAATTTGTTCAAGTTATTGTGAAGAATTTCAGCACTGTAAAGCACATCACTTCACTTCTAATCAAAACTGAATTATAGCAGCAAACATCAATCATGCTGTTCAGATTTAGCACCTTCTGTGTTATTATGTGGCAGAACGTCTGAGTTGAGAAATCAGTTACCAGAAAAGTTTTCTGATGCTCTGCAATATTATTTTTCAGGATTATATCCCAATATACATATATATATATATATATATATATATATATATATACACATATACAGCGGTCCATGCTGAAATGTGGCTGAACCTTACTAAGTGCTTTGGATTTTAATCTGTCTTTAATTCAGTTCTCCACCTTATAGTTTTTCTTTCCTATATTCTAATCACCCGTTAAATTAATGCACTTCATTAATTTGCCAAACAAGAAACAAATTGTCCATCTTACTTGGGAGGCACAACAGAGTGCCATCCAGCATTTCTTATGTTTTTATTCAGTTAACTGTGAGAAACTGAGATGTGTGCCTGCCTCTTGTTCCACAGGAATACAACCTTTGCAATAATTCTCCTCCTGGAGGGAGGGAGTATGTAATTAGTTCTGTTTGTTTGTCTATCTGTCTGTTTGTTAGTAGTCTAGCATTCGCAGTATTCAAGATATCATTTTCAAATTTTGTGTGATGGTAGATGTGGCGGAGGTGTGGCTCAGCTGCAGAGGAGGGGTGGTGCAGTGAGCTCAAGGGGCAATGCCAGGTGTGTGGAATGTAACTACTGAGCTCTCCCTCTCTTCCTTTGGAAAAATATAGTGAAACTGGGGCTGAAAGAGGAGGGCATAGTGGAGTACATCTGGAAAGCTGCACGTGTGGGTGCCGAAACAAACAAAAACAAACTGACAAGACGTGTGTTCTCTCAATAAAGAGCAACAAACCTGGACAGTGGGTCCGTCTGTGGTCTTTTTTCACAGTAGACAACAGCAACAACTCAAGATCATTTAGGAGAAAACCAGGTCAAGGTCAACCACATGTGAAAAATCTGTAAATTACCCACAATTCTTTATGGATCGTCTTTAAACTACACAATAATTTGCTAGACTTTGGGGAACATGAATACCTAAAGGTTGGCTGAGCAGCTGATTTTGAACCTTCATTGTCAAGGTCAAAGCTGAGTTTAAAAAAAATGCATGCAGCCATATTGAGTAAATATACTGCGATTATTGCTTTGCAACAATTCCACTAATAAAAAACACCACTAGTACCTACTTGGCTCTGCTTGACTCGACTCAGTTTTTAGAGTTTTACATTAGGTGATAGTACCTGGTACCAGATACTTTTTTACCTACTCGTCTGGGGCTCCCAGTGATGCGATCTGAAAATGTGACGTGAACAGACGTCATGACTCATGTGATCAGCTCTCATGAAAATCAAAACAAAAATGTTTTTTTGAAACCTGGCAACAAGGGAAATGGCTGCACAAAAGCAACATCGCGGTCCTCAAGTCTGACAAAAGCCATACAAATCCAGCAGCAGGCCTTGATATCCTCCATTGTTTTGGTGTTGGTGTCACATACTAGTGACGCCATTTACCAGCCTGATGTCATCATATTGTATTGTAAGACAAAAAGGCTGATGTTTAATTTAAACAATGGTAATGTGTATGTATGTGCACATACCTGTATTCTTCCCGGGTGAAGACAGGGATAACAGAGGGCTGAAGGACTGTGATCTCTACCACAGTTGTATTCTTCTTTACAGGCTCACCATGATCGTACGCCACCACCACCAACTGTCAAACAAATATAGACAAAGCCAGAACATCACCACGCCATTGATACCCACGCCCCTGCGAGATGGCTGTCTGATGCCGCCGCCGCCGCTCTCATTTACGCTCGCTAAATGAGATGTAGCTAATGTGTGACAGCCCCGCAATAAACCAGAATAAATGTGTACTTTTCTCTTCCTGCACATGATTCAGATGGGATTTGAAGAACAGAGAGGGTGTGTGTCCCACTGGTGTGCTTGAGTTTTCCTGCCTCGGCTTTTATTCTTCATTTAATTGGGGGGCTAACTGCTGTTAACCAGACCCAAAGGATTCCTAATGAGGGCCAACCTTAAATATCAACACACTGAAATATTGTGTTTCCTTCGTCTCCTTTAGTCAGGTGAACGCTACAGCTCATGCATCCTGTTTAATATTCATACAGTAACTAGTGTTTTAAATAGGAAACCGCTACATGCATAAATAACTCTTTAGCAGTTGGGAACTTGCGACATGTGATAGTTAAGTGGCTTGCTGATTCTCATCACAACTTTCTTTTCCTTCCGGCTAAGGATTTCAGTTGGTTTCTTTGCACAATTGCTTATGCACGCTGAATAGCCCACCAAATTCTGTTTTTTTTTTTAATGCTGTGGTGTCTTTAGGCAAGCGAGTTGGGTAGTAATTAGCTACACATCATTTAAACCGTCTTTACTGTGTACGAGAACATTAGACAAGGTTTATCTCAGTTATAAACCAAATATTGTACTCAGTTTTGGACTGGTTCATTTTGTTTGAGTTATTGGAGCAAATAAGGTAGTATTAGTCCCTTGAGCGATATCTTCAGAGGATGCTGAATCCTTGTTGTGTTAATTAAAGCCCAATGAAAAGATGAAATTAGCAAGGCCCATTGAGGAATGCAGCTGGGAGAAGGTAGATTTGAAACTAATAAGCTGCTGCAGTATATACTTATGAGTCCCCTGTTCATAAGTATTACATGTAAGCAAATCAAATCTGAAATTAGTAATCTAATCATTCTGACTTATTTTGTATGATGTCGTTCCACGCCCCCACCTACTGAATACCAGAATCCAGACGATAAAGCAAAAAGAAGGTCACCAGGATAAATCTTCTCAAGTTATGATGTATTAAATAAAAACCGCTGTTATGTAAGATGATGCAATTAAACACTCACTACACAATGGTTACATTTAATGAAATATAGGCATTATTGAGTAGGACCGAGTGGGTCATGACTACACAAATGTAAAAACCAGGTTGCAAATTTCAAGGTTTTAACTACAAATACTGCAAGAGACTTGTAATGATGGGTTTGATGTAGCAGCATTTCTAAGTACAGTTACATCCATAATTTGAAGATGAAGATGCAATATTTGTAGTTTTGCCTCTATACAACACAGTGGATTTTAAATAAAACAATGAAGATGACTCAAGTGCAAAGTTGAATCATCTTCATTGTGTTTTACCCCAAAAAACGAAAGAAAAATTGATTTTTAAAAAAGAAGTCTGTGCACACTTACGCTGAACTTCATGTTCGGCTCCTCGTTCAGGTTCACTCTGGTAACCACACGTCCAGTCTGTTCTTCTACGCCAAATATACTGGCTGAGTATGGATACGCCTCCTGGTCCACCTTATAACGCACTAAACCTGCTGGAGTACCCTATGATGACAACAGAATAATACCCATTTAACTATTAAAATAAAAAATAAAAAACTTGAAGTAGATTCAACATAAAACTATAGGATGAAATGCCTCATGCATGGTTTCTGGAAAACCATTTCTTTTTTTCTAATATCTTCTGAACTGTAATTAAATAGTGTGGTGATGGCTGTGTAATGAGTTTTGCAGTATTTAATATCTAAAGCAATTAGCAGGGATCCAAATGTTAAGTCTCCATATAGAAATAATTGTGAGTGTTATAAGACATATCATTACTTTAAATAAATGCAGTTCAAATGGTCATGAATTAACCTCTTAACTGTTGCTGATAATGAGCAGCCATAAGTTACTATGACTGATTTGACACAAAATGTCAGGAAATACATACATTTACATTGTAATATCTACATATTTTAAGCAAATACTCCGTATTCTTTAATGAGCACAAGATTCAATGGTGAGGAAAAAAATAGCTGTGCCATTCTGAGGAGGAAAGATAAACACACCAACAAATTAGACCTCTGCGTTTAAACTTTTCCTTGAACTTTAAAAATACGCACTGACAATGTGATAAAACTGGTGCTTTTGCTAGTTTATTTTCAGGAATTGTAATATGTGACAGAAGCAGTTCATTTATATCTTCTTTAAAAAAAGACTTTTTCACTATAATCCTTACATATATTGTCTGTGGTTTTTACGCTTGATGTCATGGTCTGAGGAACAACATTTACAGCAACAAAAGTTGTTCCTTTGGCTAAAAGTCATACAGTATATCTGCCCTCTGTTTATTCTCAGGAGACGAAAGGTTCTTGCTACATGTCTTGCTTGTCATACAGACTTTATTCACTTTATCTCCCTTAAGGCTGTAAATCCACCAGCGAAAAAACAACAATGACAAGTCCGCTAAGGTCATATTTTCACCCTGAAACGCTGAAAGAGTAAGGGCAACGAGGGAAGTTAAAGAGAAACTCCAGCATGTAAGGTTCACAGCGTAAGACAAAATAGATATTTTTAATTATGTAAACAGTCATTTTTCAATCCAGCCATCAAAACGCTCTAAACTGAGTTCACTTTTGCAGAAGCACTGCTGTTGCGAGCAGTATTTCAGCAACTGTCTACATTGATGTAACACTTTCTTGCATAACAGCTCAGAGTGAGTCAGCAAAACCCGATGCTGATAAATTCTTGAAAGTATTTGTACTTTCGAGGTATACTTTAGATCTGGAGGGTATAAATGGAAATTACACAGAGATATATGAATATTATAGGCTCCAGCGCTCAAACAAGGTGCTATTTAGTACCTTTGTTGAGCACTGGGGAGGTCCTTTATAGCATATAGCCTGGACTTTATAATGTTGTTTTTTGACCCAAGAGAATTTCTCATGCTTAAATCTAAAGTGTGAACCAATTCAGCTGACACAGGAAGCAGCATGCGCAACAGTGAAAGGAAAGTGGTGCTTTAAAGAGGCTTATGTGACAACACTGCTGGTGTAGAAGATCCTGCATGAAGAAGGAGGAGGGAAAAATAAGCTCATGGCATCTTGAGCAGTAATGCAAAATAAAAGCACTCCCAGTGCTTTTTCATAAACACCTGTTTTGTGAATAAAATGCAAACGCATCAGTTGGTTTATTTTTGTTTCTAATATTTTTAAAAAAGTGATTTTCCCAGTGTCGCTGCATGATTCAATGAAGCCTTGTGAGGTATTCTCACATACTACGGATTATGTACGAGCATGTTATCACCTTATTAACCTACAGTTACATAAATCAGACTCACATAAAACAGCTAAACCTCATTTTACAACAACCAGAATAAAGCAGTCTACATAACAAGGATGCTCAGCATTAAATGTTCTCTTGAGATTTCACCTTGTGACACACTGAGGTATAAAAAAAAAAAATACTCCACTAGCGAAAGAAGTGAAAATGCGTTAAAAACACACCTACACACATATACACACACTGACTGAAGACAAGCACCATTATCTTGCATCATTCCAGTACACAATTTGAGGAGCAGGCTGTGAAACAGTTTGATTGAATAGCTGCATCTGATAATGCTCACCGCAGGGTCAGAGTCATTGGCCATCACTGTGGTTACGATGGTTCCCTTGACAGCATTAGGGGCAACCATGCCTCGGTACACTGACTGGCTGAATACTGGAGAAAAGTCATTCATGTCCTGGAGAGAGATTTAACACAAACACAGAGACGGTACAGCATTAGCATTTTTAAAATACACTGCACCAAACTGCTTTTTGTTTCCTTGAAGTTCCTGAAACGTTGAAAATGTTAATAACAGCAAATTACTGTAGCAGTTTCGTTATAGGTTTGGGAATATATGTATATACATATATATATATGAAAAGTAGTGCATATAATCTATTGCTTATGCTGAGTTTATTTTATTTCTTTGGCTTGAATTCCAATTTATCTCTGAATAGAACAAATGCTGTAGTGAGTAGAATAAATGGGGTGTTCATGAAAACCTGTGGGGCTTTAATCACAGCAGGCGTCAGCAGTACTAGAAAACATCAGCAAGGGTGAAAGTGAGGACACCACAAAACAATTGTGCTTTTAATTTTCCATTGGCTGGTTAAATGATGGATTTTAAAACTTTATTTCACAGTTGTCAAACTCAAAAAACTAAACAAAACAAAAACACACTATGTAAACTAAATGTTGTTTAAAGCACAGAAACTGTCAGCTTATTTCTCCATCATTTTAAAGTTTCTGATATCAGAACCTAAAGTCCATAGATTCATATGCTAATCTCTGGTATGATCACTGAGTGTCAGAGACAACAGGATCAGAAATAGTAAACTCCATCCTTTGTCTAGCAGCACCACAGGAAAGAAAAACAAAGCAGGAAGACAATGTGCTGTTTTAGCTGTGTAAAATGAAGATGCTGTGATGCTTTGATGCATTTCCTTGATTATAAATATGGCATCTACTACTCTAATAGTAGCCATGCTCTGAACAGAAGTTCAAGGTCAAGCAATCAAATAGACTAGCATGTAGAAGTTTAAGATGAAATTGAATGTAGTGGATGTACATCTGTTGTTGTGTATAGTCATCTATACTGTGAACTATGTATGAATGTATGAAAGACAAGGTTTTACCACATACTGCATATAAGAGACTGACGTAGTCGAGGCTAAAGGCAGGAGGTCAGTACTGTTGAAGACCAAATGTACAGTTTTGCTCTTTGACACTTTGCTCAAATTCCAGAAATTTCATAGTAGATGTAACATCGGGTGAAATGATTGTACACTATACATCAGCAACGACAAGAACAGGGTGCACAAGTTTGAACTTATTTTTGGATTTTCTCTAATTCACACAGGGTCAAAAGTATACATATAGGCTTGCATTTATATATATGTGCCTACCAATGTTTGGTTAAATGTCCCTTTGCAAATTGCTTTTGGTAGTCATCAACAACCTTTTGGCATGACTCTGTCTAGATACTTGATCACTCTTCATGTTATAATTCATTCAAATTGGTTGGTTTCCTGGCACAGATATGGCTTTTAAGAACAGTCCACAAATTTTCAAGAGGGTTGAGGTTGGACCTTTGTGTCTAGTTACATGTTCGCCTGCTTTATCCAAAAACCAGTTCTGAAGTGTGTTTGGGATCACTGTCCTGCTGGAACACCCAACTGTCCAAGTTTCAACTGTCATCTGTTTTGTAATAGGGACTTCTTTCTAATTCGTCACTTTGTTTGTCCATGGTGATGTAAAACTTGTTTCACTGTGGACGATCACACTGGTGTTTCCAGCAGTTTTCAGATCACTGTAGGCTTGAGCATTATATACCTCTGCATAGAGTAGTATGCAATCATGATCACTAGCAAGAGGTTAATAGGCCTGGACCTTGTCTAGTCAAAAGTTATTGTAAAACCTTCAGCACACTTCTGTATATTTCCTCACCGATTCATTCAAATAATTCAATTCAGGTGTTCCACTCACTTCCATGGCCAAAGGTGTATAAAATCAAGAAATCACACCGTAGAAAATCACACTTCTTCATCTGCCAAACTGACGAATGTGCCTGGGTTCAGTTGTTGCCAAGTGAAAAGTTTGGTGGAGGGGGGATTATGGTGTTGGTTTGTTTTTCAGGAGTTGAGCTCGGGCCCTTAGTTCCAGTCAAATTAACTCTCAATGCTTCAATATTAAATGCATGCATTTTGGACAATTTCATGCTCCTAACTTTGTGGGAACAGTTTGGGAACCTCAACCCAACAGAACGCTTTTAGGATAATTTACAGCAGAGACTGTGAAACAGGCCTTCTCGTCCAACATCAGTGTCAAACCTTGGAAATACCTTGGAAGAATGGTCAAAAATTCCCATAAATACATTCCTAAACAATGTGGAAAGCCTTCCCAGAAGAGTTGATGCTATTATAGTTGCAAAGGATGCGCCAACATTATATTAAAGCTTATGAATTAAAATATGTGATGTCACCAAGTTTATATGCATGTGATGGCAGACGAGTGAAAACCTTTGGCAAAACAATATATTTGAGCCTATATGTATACTGTTTTACATTGAGTGTATCCACCCACAGCAGTCCACCATGTGCTTCTTCTGGTATATGGCAGCACCACTTGTTTCATCACCAATTGGTTTGTGAACCCCTGTTTTGTATGCTTGTGAGCATCACTGTGTTGTTTTTTGGAGCCAGAAGGGACCGTATTTAGATGAGAGGGTGGAATGCTAAGTTATCTGCTAACACTAGCAAAGGTGATTAGCAAGATGCATCCATAGACTTTATGGGTGCATTGCACAGACACAGATACCTGCTAATAAGAGCCTAAAAATAAAATACCCAGATTTTACTCACCAAAACTGGAGGACAGACTTCTTGGGAGGTCTGTTAGTATAATAATTAATCACACAGTAAACCATATTATTTGTCAAATATTTACATTAAAAATGGTTCAAAAGCCACCAATACTTTAGTTATTTGAGCTAGTAGGTACTGGCACCCATCTATCAATCAAAGCAGCCTTGCCCCAATAAATGTAAGACTTAATATGATTTAAACCGATGGGTTTAAAAAAAATCCTCCCACATATTTGATTTAAAAGGGAGAACCAGCTATGGGGACCTACAGTATAGTTCTCTTTTGGAGCGAGTGTGAAATGGTCATTCAAAAAATGCAGTTTTTGGTGCTTTTTTCAGCCCAAAAGGTTGCCGCTTGGACTCTCCACCAAACAGATGTTGCAACAATCTTTTCTAGTGCTGCCAATGCCACTTGGATGGTAAGTTAGCAGTTATGTCCACCAATTTGTACTTGCCATTTTACAATGTAGACTACACTGTATTTTCACACGCTGGTTCTAAAATGCTTTTTTGGTCTTTTTTATTTTTCTGAGTGAAAATGCTTTGCTTGCCTCTTCCATACTCCATTTTCATTCATTATTCATTTATTAACCCCCCAAAAAGCATAATGGTCTTTCAATACCTGCTACATCACAATGCCAGTTTACTT